>NW_027708900.1:0-5946 GCF_054177405.1 Leptonychotes weddellii | reverse complement strand
TTTTTTTTTTAAAGATTTTATTTATTTATTTGAGAGAGAGAGTGAGAGAGAGAAAGAGCACAAGAGGGGGGAGCAGGAGAGGGAGAAGCAGACTCCCTGCCGAGCAGGGAGCCCGATGCGGGACTCGATCCCGGGACTCCAGGATCATGACCTGAGCCGAAGGCAGTCGCTTAACCAACTGAGCCACCCAGGCGCCCTGCTTTCTAAATTTTAAAATGTGTAAATTCCTCAGTATACATGGGTACATTTGAATGCCCTAATTTCCAGAAGATACTCTCACCCCAGCTTTTCTTCCCAGGATTCTGGTGCTCTATCATATGCCTTAACTAGTCTTTGCCCCAGGAGGCTGTGGGTTATTCATTTGCCTTACAGAGTTTTTGAGGCAGGCCTGCTGCTTTCCACCCTGCGTTCCAGGTTAGATGAAACAAAGACAAGAGTCTGTGTCAGTCCTTCAGATTACCCCAGAGAAGTTGCAACAGAGAAAACACAATTTTTTTAAGGTCTGCTCTAGTCTCTTGCACTAGAAACCAGAATCCCATACAAGAAGCTACCCTTGTTAAGACCACTGCCAAACTGAGGAAGGAGGTGGGAGAAAGGTAAATTAAAAATTCCACAAAGTTTTTCCACCATTTTCACGTTGCCTTTTTCTTGATTCAGCATTCACTTGATTGCTATAAGCCTTTGTTTTCTAGAGTTATGACAAGTTGATTCTCATGGTTTTTGCCAAAATTTTCAGCCTTTTTTTGGAGTGTCCTGCCTTTGGAGCTGTCTAGTCTGACATTTTCACTGGTCATATTCAGTGAAGTGAATTTTTGAATACCACACTCCTGCCCAGGGCAAGTGTCATGGAGTGTGCATCTGGGAAACAGTCGAAACCTTTATTTCACAGACCAAGAAGACAAATGTCCAAGTATGGAGCTGGTGGAATTGAAGCCTATTGACTCCCTGGCTTGTGGTCTTTCCACTAAATCCCAAAGTCCAGTTTTGGTGACTGCCCAGAAACATGTCCAAAGCACTCAATGGGCATCCAGGCCCTTGCTGAAATGTTCCCATTGCCCACAAGGTTTGTCCTCCACTCACACTTAGTGACCTCTTCATCACATTACTTAGCAGAAATATGCTAATCTAGGAAGGAAGAGAATATCTCCTTTAAGCAGAGAAAATGTTTGGGACCACAGATGCTGCCAGGAAGCACTGATGATGGAGTAGCTTTGTGCTGTATATCAGGTTGTCCAAACTCCCTTAAACTCAGTCTTCATCTATAAAATGTGAATCATAGTAATTCATGGCGTTCTATGTTTCACGGTTGTAGGGAAGAATTAATATAAAAGAAAAAAGAGAATTGACGTAAAGATGCTTTAATACTGTAAGGTTGGGGCGCCTGGGTGGCTCAGTTGGTTGAGCGACTGCCTTCGGCTCAGGTCATGATCCTGGAGTCCCGGGATCAAATCCCGCATTGGGCTCCCTGCTCGGCGGGGAGTCTGCTTCTCCCTCTGACCCTCCCCCCTCATGCTCTCTCTCTATCTCATTCTCTCTCTCAAATAAATAAATAAAATCTTTAAAAAAATAATAATAATACTGTAAGGTTGATGTGTGAGTATAGGAAATTATTGTCATATTTCATCATTTGGTCATAGTTTTCTCCCTCAGATATCTCTATGAGCATAGAGAATTACTTTATACACACAATATAAAATGCTCCCCCAGAAGACAGAGACCATTTTTTCTTCATCTTATTTTTTTTTTATGAAAACTGGACATTTTGGGTATTATAATGTGGTAACTGTGGAAATGAGCTTCTTCCCCCTCCTTGAGATTTGTTTTGTTTTGTTTGTTTTGCTTGTGTTATATATGTCATATATATTGTCTTATATATGTCTTCAAAACATGTTTTTAAATTTAATAATTTTTAAAAAATCTTTAAGGTCTACAATAGCTTCCCTGCTCTCCTTGATTATCTCCCAGGAAGTCATAATACAATGTATAAAAATTCTGTTTTTGTAAAAAATTACATTTTGGAGAAAATAAAAGAACACCAAGAATCCTTGGACATTAACAATCCTCGGGACTTCATTGATTATTTCCTGATGAAAATGGAACAGGTAAAATATTAATTACAGATCCGTTATTTGTTTGCCTGCATTTTTCTTGTTTACTGATTAGATCTGTACTTATGAGGATGTTTAAATTGTCAGGCAAGAAATGCTTGACTGACACTTAGGTACTTAGGTATGCATGGATCTGGATTAAGCATCATGGAGCATCATTCAATCTAGGATTGAATTGTTAAATAACTAGAATACGTGGAACCTATTTGTTAAGTTTCTACCTGAAGAGAAAGAGAATGTACACTTTAGGGGAAATAAAAACACAGACAAGTTAGAAATTACAAAATATTGAGCCATACAATGAAGGTATATGTGATCAGGTCACAGCATGTGGGAGAGTAAGGAGGAAAGGTTTAATCTAGCTGGGCTTCCTGCTTGTCCTGAGGGCTGATGTAGATCTTCAAATATTTGCAATAAGGAATAGGGGAGGGAATTTCAGATTGGTAGAATGGTATGATGAGAAGTTCAGAAGTGCGTGTCAGCAAAGAGATTAGATGGGTGGAAAAGGGAAATCTTCACTGAATGTAACCAAAAATGAATTTGGACAGATACAGAGTTGGATGTTGGTGTCTGCCAAATAACTGTAAGCCTTAATGTTGGCATGAAGAGTTTTGATTTGATCAGGTAGATGTATGAGCCAGAACAAGAGTGGAATGCAAATAATTATTGGGGAAAATTATCCTGGGAGTCCTGTAGAATGATCTGTATGATAAGATTTTTCTTATCTGTGAGATTTTTCATTTCTTGACTTTGGCTTGATGGAAGTCTGGACCATGGAAATACAGAGGATCCTGAAATAAAATCAAATTGTCCATCTTGTCACATTTCAGAGATCTATAGAGACTGGTTTTAGTTGGAGGAGAGGATAAGTAGGGACTGTATGGGAGATTTTAGTAATAAGAACAGATATCCTATTTGAGAAATTTAACCAAGGAGTAAAAGATTCAGATAGTAAATCTGAATAGTGAATTTGATGAGTGATGGGGTCAAGCTGGAAATCGTGTGACAAAAGTAATGTAATGCCATAAGGACACTTGTATAGAAGCAACATCCTCCTTGAACTGAGGAGAGGCAGAATCCAGAATGCATTGTAAAGACTAATTCTAGAGAAGGAAATTCCTTCATCTGAGGCCATCATTACTTTATCCAATCACTTTGTAGCTCTGGGCAGAAATGAGAAACCGATGAGTAGGCTAACATGGCAAGGAGTCAAAGGTGCTGATGAAGGTGACTGTCAAAGAATTGTCCCTGGATTTCAGCTGGACTGCTCAAATCATGTATTCTAGGTGGAATGAAGTGAAGAAGGTGGTGCAATGGTTTGAAGAAACTGGAAGAGGGAAGAAATGAATACTTCCATGCTCTGCTTTCTCTGCTATTAGGGCAATGATTTTTATCTTTCTGGTGATCAGCTGATTTGAGAATCTGATTAAAAGTATGGACACCTAGAGCATGCAACTCATTTTTTTTCCTTAGGATTTTATTTATTTATTTGTCAGAGAGAGAGAGTGAAAGAGAGCACAAGCAGGGGGAGCTGCAGGCAGAGGGAGAAGCATGCTCCCCACTGAGCAAGGAGCCTGGTGTGGAACTCGATCCCAGGACCCTAGGGTCATGACCTGAACTGAAGGCAGATGCTTAACCAACTGAGCCACCCAGGCATCCCGAGCATGCAACTATTGATCTCAGGGCCATGAGTTTGAGCCCCACATTGGGTGTAGAGTTTACTTAATTCTTTAATTTCTTGGTTGACCATTCATTCTTTAGTAGGATGCTCTTTAGCCTCCATGTATTTGAGTTCTTTCCAACTTTACTCTTGTGATTGAGTTCTAGTTTCAAAGCATTGTGGTCTGAAAATATGCAGAGAATGATCCCAATCTTTTGGTATCAGTTGAGACCTGATTTTGTGACCCAGGATGTGATCTATCCTGGAGAATGTTCCATGTACACTAGAGAAGAATGTGTATTCTGTTGTGTCAGGATGGAATGTTCTGAATATGTCTGTGAAGTCCATCTGGTCCTATGTGTCATTTAAAGCCTTTATTTCCTTGTCGATCTTTTGCTTAGATGATCTGTCCATTTCAGTGAGGAGGTTATTAAAGTCTCCTACTATTATTGTATTATTGTCATTAATTGGCTTTATTGTTATTATTGTCATTAATTGTAATATTGTCATTAATTGGCTTATATAATTGGCTGCTCCCATGTTAGGGGCATCTTTTGCTTAGATGATCTGTCCATTTCAGTGGGGAGGGTGTTAAAGTCCCCTACTATTATTGTATTATTGTTGATGTGTTTCTTTGATTTTGTCATTAATTGGCTTATATAATTGGCTGCTCCCATGTTAGGGGCATAGATATTTAAAATTGTTAGATCTTCTTGTTGGATAGACCCTTTAAGTATGATATAGTGTCCTTCCTCATGTCTTATTATAGTCTTTGGTTTAAAATCTAATTTGTCTGATATAAGGATTGCCACCCCAGCTTTCTTTTGATGTCCATTAGCATGGTAAATAGTTTTCCACCCCCTCACTTTCAATCTGAAGGTGTCTTTGGGTCTAAAATGAGTCTCTTGCAGACAGCATATCAATGGGTCTTGCTTTTTATCCAATCTGATACCCTGTGTCTTTTGATTGGGTCATTTAGCCCATTTACATTCAGAGTGACTATTGAAAGATATGAATTTAGTGCCATTGTATTGCCTGTAAAGTGACTGTTTCTGTATATTGTCTCTGTTCCTTTCTGGTCTATGTTACTTTTGGGCTCTCTCTTTGCTTAGAGGACCCCGTTTAATATTTCTTGTAGGGCTGGTTTGGTGATCACAAATTCTTTTAGTTTCTATTTCTCCTGGAAGCTTTTTATCATAAATGACATCTTGTCTGGATAAAGTGTTTTTGGCTGCATATTTTTCTCATTTAGCACCCTGAATAGATCTTGCCAGTCCTTTCTGGCCTGCCAGGTCTCTGTAGAGAGGTTTGCTGCCAATTTAATGTTTCTACCATTGTAGGTTATAGACCTCTTGTCCCGAGCTGCTTTCAGGATTTTCTATTTGTCTCTGAGACTTGTAAGTTTTACTGTTAGATGTTGGGGTGTTGACCTATTTTTATTGATTTTGAGGGGGGTTCTCTGTGCCTCCTGGACTTGAATGCCTATTTCCTTCCCCAAATTAGGGAAGTTCTTCACTATAATTTGCTCCAGTATACTTTCTGCTCCTCTTTCTCTTTCTTCTTCTGGGATCCCAATTATTCTAATATTCTTTCTATTATGGTATCACTTATCTCTCAAATTCTCCCCTCATGATCCAGTAGTTGTTTATCTCTCTTTTTCTCAGTTTCTTTATTCTCCATCATTTGGTCTTCTATATCACTAATTCTCTCTTCTGCCTCATTCATCCTAGCAGTTACAGCCTCCATTTTTTTTTTAAGATTTTATTTATTCATTTGAGACAGATACAGAGAAAGAGAGCATGAGCAAGGGGAGAGGCAGGAGGAGAGGGAGAAGCAGACTCCCTGCTGAGCTGGGAGCCCGACACAGGGCTCGATCCCAGGACCTGGAGATCATGACCTAAGCCGAAGGCAGATGCTCAACCATCTGAGCCACCAAGGCACCCCTGAGCCTCCATTTATTAATGCACCTCATTAATAGCCTTTTTTATTTTGACTTGGTTAGATTTTAGTTCTTTCTATTTCTCCAGAAGGGGATTCTTTAGTATATTCTATGCTTTTTTCAAGCCCAGCTAGTATCTTTATAATCGTCATTCTTAACTCTGGTTCTGACATCTTACTAATGTCTGTATTGATTAGGTCCCTGGCAGTCGGTACTGCCTCTTGTTCTTTTTTTTGAGG
>NW_027708899.1:0-334 GCF_054177405.1 Leptonychotes weddellii | reverse complement strand
GTCTCCTTATGTAAGAATATAAGTTCTGTGTGGACTGGGTTCTTTGTTTTGTCCATTGCCGTATGCCTAGTGTCTGGCATTCAATTAATGTTTTTTTTTTTTTTTTTTTTTTTTTAATTTATTTATTCATGAAATTCAGAGAGAGAGAGAGAGGCAGAGGCAGAGGGAGAGAAGCAGGCTCCCCGCCTAGCAGGGAGCCCGATGCGGGACTCGATCCCAGGACCCTGGGATCATGACCTGAGCCGAAGGCAGACGCTTAACCATCTGAGCCACCCAGGCGCCCCTTCAATTAATGTTTTTTGAATGAATTGAAAATAATAAATGATGACTGGTC
>NW_027708898.1:0-334 GCF_054177405.1 Leptonychotes weddellii | reverse complement strand
TTCTCTGATTGACTTATTTCGTTCAGCATAATAGCCTCCAGTTCCATCCACATCATTGCAAATGGCAAGATCTCATTCCTTTTGATGGCTGCATAATATTCCATTGTATATATATACCACTGAATAATTTTATACACACAATATTTAGCACATGATCAAACCTAACCAGACAAAGAAGAGCTATAATAACATGAATAAGAACCACCATAAATAACAGACAACAGAAACAGACCCATCATTTCTCCATGGAAAAGAATTATCAGCGAATGTTTTTTAAAAAACTATAATTACTACAGTTATGTCAATAAAAGTAAAAATGATATTTTCAGCAAGG
>NW_027708897.1:0-334 GCF_054177405.1 Leptonychotes weddellii | reverse complement strand
TAAGGGAGTACACAGTGAAAGGTCTGAAGCTTATAGAAGGCCAACCCTTAAGGGAGAACTGAGATTTGGGGTGTGGAGGGTGCACAGGCAAGGACCCCGTTTCTGAGGGCCTTGGGCTAGTAATTAATTCTTGGGGCTCTTCTATAAAATAGAGTCAACGTACTTACCTTGTGCTTTGATAAGGTACCCTCCTCCCCACCTCCCCAACACACACCTAAAGGTTCAATAGATACTGAATGGGCTGCTCCAGGAGTGTGGTCTGAACCAGGGGAAGCGGCTAGGAGTGGAGTAAAGGGGGCGGGGACAGTGGTGGGGCAGTTAAAGGTGGACCCAG
>NW_027708896.1:0-334 GCF_054177405.1 Leptonychotes weddellii | reverse complement strand
TGAGCCTGCGGAGGGGGGCTTCCCTGCCTGCAAGCGTCTCTCAAGACTCATGGAACCATGTGCTCACGTGTGTGAGTTTTCCCGCATGTAAATTATACCTTCATTTAAAAATGACACATTGAAGACTTTAGGACACACAGACACACACAAACTATGCTACAATTCTGAGTGAGAAAAATGAAAATAAATGGTTTTTTTTAAGATTTTATTTATTTATTTGATAGAGAGACAGTGAGAGAGCACAAGCAGGGAGGAGAGGGAGAAGCGGGCTTCCCGCCAAGCAGGGAGCCCAATGCGGGGCTCGATCCCAGGACCCCGGGATCATGACCCGAGC
>NW_027708895.1:0-334 GCF_054177405.1 Leptonychotes weddellii | reverse complement strand
CCAAAGTCCCATTAAGCAATCTCTTTCGATAACTCTAACAATAATGAGAAGAGTTAATGCATACTCAGGGCAAAGTCTGTAACACTGTAATATTGGTCCATCTTTTTTCTTCTGTACTTAGGAGTTGTAGAGAATGATAAACATCTTTTCTTTATAAGCTGCTCATGAATAATGCCATTAGTAATTCACCACCGCCCCTTGTAAAACCACCTCGTCTGCAGACCCACTGTCATTACAAGTTTAGAAAATCTTTGAGATTTATTGTTATCTTGACTCACTAAGCAAAGTGGCTACACTGGACAGCATGGGCCCTTCTCATTCTTGAACCTCAGTG
>NW_027708894.1:0-334 GCF_054177405.1 Leptonychotes weddellii | reverse complement strand
TCGTGCATTCATTCATTCATGCAACAGATTTTTAGAATCCATAAATAGGTCCTAGAATGTGAGCTACTCCTCGAACATAACCTCTATGAGGGCAAGGTCTTTATCAGTCCTGCTCATTCTCTGTCCCCACACCTATGTCTTGCAGATGAAGAAACTGAGGCCAAGAGAGAGGCAGGTGAACTGCCCGGATCACGAGGGCAGAAAGTGGGGGAGTTGAGCCCTCAGCACGACTTAGTTGAAAAGAGATGAGTGGGAGATCCATTCTGAGGTCAAGGATGTGGGGGCGCCTGGCGGGGTGGCAGGTGCGGAAGCTCCGGGGCTCACACAGCCCTAC
>NW_027708893.1:0-334 GCF_054177405.1 Leptonychotes weddellii | reverse complement strand
TTTCTTTCTTTCTTTCTTTCTTTCTTTCTTTCTTTCTTTCTTTCTTTCTTTTTTTTTTACTGGACTGTTTGGGTTTTGGGTGTTGAGTTTGATAAGTTCTTTATAGATTTTGGATACTAACCCTTTTCCAAATAGGTGATTTGCAAATATCTTCTCCTATCCCATAGGCTGCCTTTTAGTTTTGTTGACTGTTTCCTTCACTGTGGAGAAGCTTTTTATCTTGATAAAGTCCCAGTAGTTCATTTTTGCTTTTGTTTCCCTTGCCTCCGAAGACGTGTCTGGTAAGAAGTTGCTGTGGCCGAGATCAAAGAGGTTGCTGCCTGTGTTCTCCTCT
>NW_027708892.1:0-334 GCF_054177405.1 Leptonychotes weddellii | reverse complement strand
TTCTCTTACCATTTATTTATTTTCTTCCGCTGGTTTGAATACTAAAAGGTAACATTTCAGAAGTCCTAGTAACACATGGGTCTGTCTATTGCTGGACTCTGTATGCTACTTCAAATAAATATTAGGCTGCCTTAGTCCTCATTGTGAAATTGACATAATGCCTCATCTCTCTTCCTATGAACACTATTATTGTCTACTAAACGAAAAACACTGCATGGTCTCTGTCCTCGAAAAGCTTATCATCAAAGTAGGGAGGCAAAATAATGAAACCACATAAATACAAACACAAGGTTAAGAAATTAAAAACAGCAATAGGAATTTATAGAACTTCCCT
>NW_027708891.1:0-334 GCF_054177405.1 Leptonychotes weddellii | reverse complement strand
TAGTCATTCTGGTGGGTGTAAAGTGGTATCTGGCTATGACTTTAAGTTGCAATTCCTGGTGACTAATGAGGTTGCACACAGAGCTCTTTTCCAAAGTATGTGTGTATGTTTTGAGTCATGGGGTGTGGTAAATCGCAGCCTGATAGGGGATGTGCATGTTTTATTCATACCCTAGTTCTTTACTTCTTTTTTTTTTTTTTAAAGATTTTATTTATTTATTTGAGAGAGAGAGAATGAGAGAGAGCACATGAGAAGGGGGAGGGTCAGAGGGAGAAGCAGACTCCCTGCCGAGCAGGGAGCCCGATGCGGGACTCGATCCAGGGACTCCAGGATC
>NW_027708890.1:0-334 GCF_054177405.1 Leptonychotes weddellii | reverse complement strand
ATATTAAGTCTTGCAATCCATAAGCACAGGACTTTTTTTTTTAAAGATAGAGCATGTGTGAGTGGAGGGGGAGGGGCAGAGGAAGAGGAAGAGAGAGAATTTTTTTTAAGATATTTGCCAGAGAGAGAGAGCGCACGCGCACAAGCAGGGAGCGTGGCAGGCAGAGGGAGAAGCAGGCTCCCCGCTAAGCAAGGAGCCTGATGCGGGACTCTATCCCAGGACCCTGGGATCATGACCTGAGCCGAAGGCAGCTGCTTACCTTACTGAGCCACCCAGGTGTCCCAGGACATTTTTCAGTATAATCAGGTCTTAATTTTTTTCAACAGTGCTTTGT
>NW_027708889.1:0-5946 GCF_054177405.1 Leptonychotes weddellii | reverse complement strand
CCGTACAGCTTTGGAGGCGGAGAGTGAAAATGGCGGCCTCCCAAACTCTGCCCCGGAGGAGCCAAGAATTCGGGGCCCCGCTCCTCAGTGAGCCCCCAGAGAAAAGCCTTCAGTCACTCCTGTCTCCCCGGTCTCCGGCCGCACTCCGTGCTCACCCAGCCTGTGACCGCGCATTTCTATCTCTGGCACCCGACCCCGGGTGGAGTCTCCAAACCCAGCAGATCCCTGCGGTGCACTCCCGCTCGGCTCCTCCTGGGGGAGGAAGGTGAGTCTCCCCGGATCTGCCGCTTGTTGGGTCCCTGCTGGAGGAGCAGTGGCCCGACTGTGCCGCGGATCACGGTTTATGGCAACCCCGGGCTGAGAGTCCGTGCCTGAGCTCCGCCTCTGCAGCCGGCTTCCCTGCTCCGATACCTGCGAGCTCTGCCACCCTCAGGCACCCCCGGTCTTTCTGTGACCCCGAGGGTGCTGAGACCACACTGTCCCGGAGGGTTCCACCCCCCGCTTAGCCACCAGAGTGACGTCCCTCAGCGGAGCAGACTTTTAAAAGTTCCGATTTTGTGCTCCGTGTTTCTATCACTTGCCAGAAGCGGCCGACGGAGGCCCTTCCCCCGCCGTCTATCCTCCCGAATATCTCCTCGGATTCACTTCTCCGCACGTCCTACCTTCCAGAAAGTGGTCGCTTTTCTGATGAGAGAGTTGTTGCTGCTATTTTCTTCGATCTCCTGTTGAGTTTGTAGGTGTTCAGAATGGTTTGATCCCTATCCAGCTGAATTCCTGAGAGGAGACGAAATCCAGGTCTCCTATTCCTCTGCCATCTTGCTCCGCCCCCTTTACAAGCATTTTATCTAATCTTCAAAACAGTCATATGAAATAGGATTTGTTGCTCTTATTTCACAGATGAGGAAACTGCATCTGTGGTGGATTAAAAATGGCTGCAAATTCTTTGCCACCGTTCCATTGAGAGGCTGGGTATTTTTCTCCTTTTGCTTCAATCTGCATTGACCCTTGAAACTGGCTTGATCAATAACATGTAGCAGAAGTGGCTTTGAATGCTCTGGGTCTAACCTTGAAGACACCTGATAGATTTTGCTTTTGCTCCAGCTGCCATGTAAGGAATTCAAGCATCCTGAGACTGTCTTGCTTTGAATAAGCCCAAGGTAGCCATGTGGAGAGGCTATATAGGAAGAGAGGGAGGGAGGGGTTGGGGGCAGGGAAGAAAGAGAAAGAGATTGAGAGAGGACAGGCTTGGCCAGCACTAACCAGCTCTTCTAGCTGTCTTAACCCAGGAATTATCTTGGACATTCCAGCTCTATTAGATACTCTTTGGAAAAGAACCAAAAAGATTAACTAACCAGAATCTAGACCTCAACATATGTCCAGAATTGGGTCATCTCAGCCATTCCCAGCCCCCCGTGCTACTTAGTCTGAGTCCACAGACATTGTGGAGCAGAGACAATGCATCCCTACTGTATACTTTGTAGAGCCACAAAATTGTGACTGTGGTAAGATGGTTGTTGTTTTAAACCACTAAGTTTTAAGGTGGTTTGTTACACAGCAGTAAGTAACTAAAACAGCATTGCATTAAGCAGTTTTGCCTGATGGCAGAGGAAGCAACAGAGTCTGGATTGAAACCCTCATGTATCTGACTACAGAGCCAGGGCACTCTGCTATTTTGTGTGTTCTTGTCTTTGAGACTTCACAATTGGTGTTTAACTTCCCACTGGGTCTCTTGCTAAATTTCTTTTAGCTTAAATCCTGAGCATATAGGAAGGGGAAAGAAAGGTTTGTTTTTCTTCAACATTACAACAAAAAATTAAATAATAGGCAAATAAGTTCTGAGACTAATTCCAACCTGCTGCTAATTCTTTTAATTTGGTAGGAAAAGTAGAAGTTCCAGAAGACCAACCCTAGCCATATATTCATCCCTGCTCATTCCCAATGTTTTCCCTACCTCTTGATTTTTTTTTAAGTTTAAAAATAAAACATGATAAAGGTAATTCTGACAGAGGAAGGAGGCAAGAGAAGAGTGTGCAAGATGAATGCATTACCCCAGTTCCAAATTACCATTAAGTAGGAGTGCATAGAGCTATTTTGTGGGAACTTTAGGAAATGGCAGGAATTCAGCTTACAGGGTGGGTATGGGATGTTCCTGTAGAAGAGGTTCTGTGTTTCTGTGGTAGCAAATGTACCATGTGGTGATAGCCCTGTGAATAGCTGTGTTTATCAAATTCCAAAGCAAATACTCAAGTGAAACTCCACATAAAAGGCCAGATCACAAGCTGGAGGTTCCCCCATGGTACTGGCGAATTTGCAAAAATGTCTGTGGTTTATGAGTGTGTGTGTGTCTAAATGACACATCTTTTATACATTCGTCTATTTCTAGTGACTGCTTCACACAACTAGCAGAAAGCCTTAGTCCATATCTCTTAACTAATGATGAATAGGCAATGGTGTTAGAGTTGTGGTGGATAACTTCTCTATTTGTAGAAGTATCACATTACCTAACTTCCAATTCTGGGCAAGGAAGACATCAATATTGAGAATTGTTGATGTATAGGGAACAAATAGCTGACATGTGCATTGGTGTTGTGGATTTAGATCACTGTTAAGCAAATGTTCACTTACTCCCCACTACCTCCATAGGAAGAGTATACTTCCTGACCCTACTGATGTGGACTTGGCATTGTGAGTTTGGTTAATGGAATGTAGTAGGAAATGACAGTGGGTGGGCTTTGTTCCTAGGCCTTTAGATGCTTTGTGTGTCCACATGAATCTCTGGGAGAACTCTGACCTCTCCCCATGATAAGGGCTGCTGCCTCTTTAGTCAGGGGCCAGGATGAGCACTTGTGAAATAAAGTTGTCCCAACTGGCTTACAGCCTGAAGCAGAGCCTTATGGTATGGTTGTTAAGTACTAGGTTGGTTTGTTACTTACCATTATTGTGACAATTGCTGATTGATACAAGTGTGTATCAGCTTTTGTGCAAATTTTTTCCCTTGAGCTTGTGCTTATGAATTGAGGCTGCCTTGGGGGTTGCAAATTAGGTTAAACTCTAGAAGAACTATTAAAATCATACCTTTGGTTTATTCAGAGCAATGAGTTTGTGATTAGAAAGGACGGTTGTCATCGGAGGGCAGGTCAGGGGACTATGTGTAAGGCAACAGAATGGCTACAGATTAGCAATTGGGCAACTGGGCATTCATCGCAAGGGAAATGGAGCAGTTATTCCACTGTGAGGGATTTATAGCTGTTCTTTGAATTATATAAATAAACTAGTTGAGTATGTGCAATTGAGGAAGAATGCTGTAAGGGGGCTTGGGGAAGGGGAAGGATAAGAGGATGGAGTTGCTGCTGCCATAGGAAGCTCAGAACCTACTGTTCTAACATACCTTGTGTGAAGAGAGAGAGCTGAGTTTTCTTTAGAGTTGGCTATATTCATCTGCTTGAGGACTTGTGATGTGGCTGGGCCTCTTTACAAGCTTCACTCAACAGAATGAAATATTTTCTGAGATGCCAGTGTTTCCCCAGCCATCACAGGAAGGCTGGCCTGGGCAGACAGTCAACCGTGACCACAAAACAGCTCTACCATTTTTTTCAGATCATATGTTCTGGAGGGAAACAACTTTGCCTTTTACTCTGGATACATCAGCATCTCAGGAAGAACATTCAGAATTCAGTCACAGATAAGAAATACATCTTCACATAGGGCGCCTGGGTGGCTCAGTCGGTTGTGTCCGACTCTTGGTTTTGGCTCAGGTCATGATCTCAGGGTCGTGAGATCCAGCCCTGAGTCAGGCTCTGTGCTGAGCGTGGAGTCTGCTTAAGATTCTCTCTCTCCCTCTCCCCCTCCCCCTCCCCTCCCCCCCCTCAAAAAAAAAAATACATATTTACGGCCTTTCTGACTGCTCCTGGCTTCCTTGCCTTTGCTGAGTACCAGTGGTAGAATGCCAAGCAAATATGTAGGGCTTCTTTGTGAGGTTGAATTACAATGTGAAGAAACAACAACAACTAATATTTATTGAATGACTAACATATCCTGGGATGGATGTTTTAAGTGGCTTACTTCATTTGCTCCTTATGTAATATCCCTATGAGGTAAATATTATTAGAACCATTTTACAGATGAAGAGTTAATTAATCTACTTCTGGCCACATAGAATTATCTTGTTGACCTAGAGTTTTTTTTTTTTTTTTTTTTTGGTTCTTAATCTAGTCTTCTTTCCATTATGCCTGAGACTTTCCGAAATTTAATTTTTGGCTTTGAAGATAGAATTTGATGGAGAAATGGTGGCTGACTGTTAGAAATACATTAGGGTTGGGGTGCCTGGATGTCTCAGTTGGTTAAGCGTCTCACTCTTGATTTTCGCTCAGGTCATGACCTCAGGGTCCTGGGATCCAGCCCCACATCCGGCTCTATGCTCAGTGGGGAGCTTGCTTCTCTCCCTCTCCCTCTGCCCCACCTCGCTCAAATAAATAAATAAATCTTTAAAAAAAAGAAGCACATTAGGGTCGAGTAATTTTGCTGTAGATGTTAAACTTACACAGCATTGTATGTCAATTATGTATCAACAAAAGGTGAAGAAAAAAAAAAACAGAATGCAGGAGAAGGCAGCTCAGACTGTCTCATGGAGTGGGAGCAAGAGAGGTGGATAGCTGAATTTGGGGCTTCTTCTTAAACCTCAGGCTTTCTGCAGGGCCTTGAAACTTAATTATGATGGGTATTTGCAGCAGGCAGAGAGAGGGCAAAGTCTCCTTAACCTGCAAGCCCCTCTCTACCACCTGGTAGAGACTCCTGATATCTGGCCTACGGTGACTTTTGTGTAATTGCTGAGAAGCCATGAAACTGCAGAGGCCATTCTGCCTTGAGTATATATCTATTTTTCCACTGGCACCTTTGATAGCCTCTCAGTCAAGGGGATCATAAGAATTGGGTTCTAACATCTGTTCTGATATGTGATCGTGGGCAAGTTTCTCAGCATTTTTCAACTCCTCTGCCTTTTTTTAACATGCGGGGGTGGTTAGATGATACCAGTGCTGCCTTCTTTTTAGCAGCAAAAGTATTTTTTAAAAGTAACATCTGATATGGAATCCTAATATATAATATAGATTAAACTTTTCTGGTTGAAGCAAGGATTAGGGACCCAAATCCATGTCCCCTCTGAAAAAGCCCCTGAGCCACCTTTGAGAAACCAGGTGTTTTGTGGATCAAGTTCAAAACTGCTATTCTGGGAGATCTCTAGGGTTTTTCCCAGAATTCATAGTGTAGGATTACAGAATATGGTAGCCTAAATTGCTTTCTAACTGTCCTCCCATGTTAGCTTCTTGGATATTCTTTTAATAGTCAAATGAACTGGCTCAAACTTCCTCCCCTAAGATTGTCCTCTGCCTCATATCTGAGGATCCACAGCCCCCAGTCTTATTTTGCTCCTGTTCTAATGAATACACATCTCTTCCGTGGTTCTCTTCCTTCTGCCCACATTCACTCAACATAAAGAACAGCTGCCTTCCCTTTGGTTCTCTTCCAAGAACCACTCACATATGGCTGTGTGGGCAGTTACTTTTACTTAATGGCTTGGCAACAGTGGAGGGTTATGGTGGTCATATCACCTTATAGCACAACAGATACTTCAAAATTGAAATTTAGCCATCCCTGTTCTAAATAGCTACAAAACCATGTTAGTACTGAAAATTTCATGAGCAATCTTTTTGCCTTGGGAAAAACTTTACTCCAGGATGCTCGGTTCCCTTACTGTCCGTACATTCTACATGCCCCACCCCCCCGCCCCGCACTTTGTTTTATGTTTCTTTTTTTTTTTTTTATTCTTATGTTAATCCCCATACATTACATCATTAGTTTTAGATGAAGTGTTCCATGATTCATTGTTTGTGCATAACACCCAGTGCTCCATGCAGAATGTGCCCTCCTCAATACCCACCACCAGGCTAA
>NW_027708888.1:0-334 GCF_054177405.1 Leptonychotes weddellii | reverse complement strand
GCCAAGAATACTTTATCCAGCAAGGCTGTCATTTAGAATGGATGGAGTGATTCAGAGCTTCCAGGACTGGCAGAAACTGAAAGAATATGTGACCACTAAGCTGGCCCTGCAAGAAATATTAAGAGGGGTACCATAAAAGGAGAAGGACCCCAAGAGTGATATAGAATGGAAATTTACAGAGACAATCTATAGAAACAAGGACTTCACAGGCAACATGATGACAATAAATTCATATCTTTTAATAATCACTCTCAACGTGAACAGCCTAAATGCTCCCATAAAATGGCACAGGGTTGTAGATTGGATAAACAGACAGGACCCATCCATATGCTGT
>NW_027708887.1:0-334 GCF_054177405.1 Leptonychotes weddellii | reverse complement strand
TTTTTTTTTTTAAAGATTTTATTTTTATTTATTTGAGAGAGAGAGAATGAGAGACAGAGAGCATGAGAGGGAGGAGGGTCAGAGGGAGAAGCAGACTCCCTGCCGAGCAGGGAGCCCGATGCGGGACTCGATCCCGGGACTCCAGGATCATGACCTGAGCCGAAGGCAGTCGCTTAACCAACTGAGCCACCCAGGCACCTGATTTCCCCTTATTTTTGAGTGGAAATTCTTAACATGCAAAAACTAAGCCATTCCACTTTTATTTTATTTTATTTTTTAAAGATTTTATTTATTTATTTGACAGAGAGAGACATAGTGAGAGCAGGAACACAAG
>NW_027708886.1:0-334 GCF_054177405.1 Leptonychotes weddellii | reverse complement strand
TTTATCAGTAGTCATTTTCACACTGTTTAAAAACACCTGAGTGTCAACTGGAGAACCAGGTTCCCCCCTCGCTCTGCAAACAGGGACAGACACCGCCCCCCGTGTGTGCTGTCTCTCTTATTTCTTTATTTTCCGCTTATTCAGCTTTCCTGCCTCTCCCAGTTTCTCCCGACTTCCCGCTCCCCCTCTGGGGACACGGCTGTCTCGGGGCTCACCTAGGCAAGACCCGGCCGCCTGCTGCCATGGCCTTCTTTTGTCTTCCCCGGGCTGGGGGCCATCCCTTCTCGGAGGGGCTCAGCCTGGCATGGCTCCGGTCTCCAGATTTCCCCTTCGG
>NW_027708885.1:0-334 GCF_054177405.1 Leptonychotes weddellii | reverse complement strand
GTCTCCTTATGTAAGAATATAAGTTCTGTGTGGACTGGGTTCTTTGTTTTGTCCATTGCCGTATGCCTAGTGTCTGGCATTCAATTAATGTTTTTTTTTTTTTTTTTTTTTTTTTAATTTATTTATTCATGAAATTCAGAGAGAGAGAGAGAGGCAGAGGCAGAGGGAGAGAAGCAGGCTCCCCGCCTAGCAGGGAGCCTGATGCGGGACTCGATCCCAGGACCCTGGGATCATGACCTGAGCCGAAGGCAGACGCTTAACCATCTGAGCCACCCAGGCGCCCCTTCAATTAATGTTTTTTGAATGAATTGAAAATAATAAATGATGACTGGTC
>NW_027708884.1:0-334 GCF_054177405.1 Leptonychotes weddellii | reverse complement strand
GCTTAACCGACTGAGCCACCCAGGTGCCCAGAGGAGGGACTCATTAATGCAGCACAAACAGAACACAGCCAAAGCCTCTTAGCCTCTCTTGTTAAAACTGTAGGGCAGGGCGCCTGGGTGGCTCAGTCGTTAAGCGTCTGCCTTCGGCTCAGGTCATGATCCCAGAGTCCTGGGATCGAGTCCCGCATCAGGCTCCTTGCTCGGCGGGAAGCCTGCTTCTCCCTCTCCCACTCCCCCTGCTTGTGTTCCTGCTCTTGCTATCTCTCTCTCTGTCAAATAAATAAATGGAATCTTTAAAAAAAAAAAAAAAAAACTGTAGGGCAGACCTGTAGGT
>NW_027708883.1:0-334 GCF_054177405.1 Leptonychotes weddellii | reverse complement strand
TGTGTCATCTTTCTTTTCTGATATTAACTTGGGTTTTCCTTTTTTCTTTTCTTTCTGTTGTTAATCAAACTAGCTTGAGGGTTATCAGTTGTACTGAATTTTATTTCCAAATAACTCACTTTTGCTGTGTTTGAAATTCGTTTTCTTTGTCCATTTTCTATTTTATTGATTTCTGCCCTTATTTTTATTATTTTCTTATTTCTTACATTGAGTTTAATTTGTTTTTCCTTTTCTGACTTCTTAAGTTGTAAACTTAGATAACTGACTTAAACTTTACTTTTTCTCTACCATAAAATTTAAAGGCTATCCATTTCCCCACTATGCTAGATATATA
>NW_027708882.1:0-334 GCF_054177405.1 Leptonychotes weddellii | reverse complement strand
GCCCGGACCCGATGCCTCCCGAGGGGGGTGTCGCCCTCCTGGACCCGATGCCTCCCGGGGTGGGGCGCCCACCCGACCCGATGCCTCCTGAGGGGGGGGCGCCCGCCCGGACCTGATGCCTCCCAAGGTGCGGCGCCCGCCCGGACCCAATGCCTCCTGAAGGGGGGGCGCCCGCCCGGACCTGATGCCTCCCGAGGGGGAGACGCCCGCCTGGACCCGATGCCTCCTGGGGGGGGGACGCGCACCCGGACCCGATGCCTCCCGAGGGGGATGTCGCCCTCCTGGACCCGATGCCTCCTGGGGTGGGGCGCCCACCTGACCCGATGCCTCCCGG
>NW_027708881.1:0-334 GCF_054177405.1 Leptonychotes weddellii | reverse complement strand
TGGTGATGATGGTGATGGTGATGATGGTGATGATGGTGATGATGGTGATGGTGGTGATGATGATGGTGAAGGTGATGGTGATTATGGTGATGGTGATGATGGTGATGGTGGTGATGATGCTGATGGTGATGATGGTGGTGATGATGCTGATGGTGGTGATGATGGTGATGGTGGTGTTGGTGATGGTGACGATGGGCATCCCCTTCACCAAGCTCCTTCCAGCTACCAGGCACTATGTTTGCTTCCCTGCCTGCTGCCCGCCCCAAGGAGCCTGCTGCAGCTGTCCTGCTGCAGATGAGGCCAGAAACTCAGACAGGTGCAATGCCTCACCCCA
>NW_027708880.1:0-334 GCF_054177405.1 Leptonychotes weddellii | reverse complement strand
TTGGCACGTATGGGTATTTCCAGTCGTCTGGTGGATAATTGGGGGAATAAAAAGCATACCCGCAACTCACACTCAGACTCAGAACATGGGCTTCTGCTTTGGAGATTGGAACAGAAAAGCCTTTTCCTGAATTGTCCTGTGCCACTCCGGTGTCTCTGAGAGTCAGAGCCCCCGAGAGCGTCCATCCTGGTGGAAGAGCAAGTGACAGCCCGGGGCCTCTGAGGAGAGGCACCAAGACAAGATTAATGGTGCAAAGATCTTATTTGGGGAAACACCTAAGGGAGGGAAAATAGGAAGGGAGCCAGGAGAGCCATCGGAGGAAATTCAAGGTTGA
>NW_027708879.1:0-334 GCF_054177405.1 Leptonychotes weddellii | reverse complement strand
GGTAATTTGTTATAGCAGCAATAGAAAGTGAATCCACTACCCAAAGTAGTTTGAAGTACAGTTGGACTGCTATTTCTCTACATTTAAATTGTTGATTATTATTGAAATGACTATAAACTCATATTTGTCCTTATTTTAATAACAAACTCTCTAAAACACACAAAATAAAACAATCTGTTATTGAGACTATTTTAACCCAGTAACTTGTTGAATTTCACTGCTGTCTCTAGGTTCTGCTGTTGAATACCTGCATTGTATGTGTGTGTATAATTTAAAATATAATTCTGTTAATAAAGTAATGTTTTTATTTTACTTATCTTGTTTATTTTATCCT
>NW_027708878.1:0-5948 GCF_054177405.1 Leptonychotes weddellii | reverse complement strand
TTTTTTTTTTTAAAGATTTTATTTATTTATTTGAGACAGAGAGAATGAGATAGAGAGAGCATGAGAGGGAGGAGGGTCAGAGGGAGAAGCAGACTCCCTGCCGAGCAGGGAGCCCGATGCGGGACTCGATCCCGGGACTCCAGGATCATGACCTGAGCCGAAGGCAGTCGCTTAACCGACTGAGCCACCCAGGCGCCCTAATGTGATTTTATATATGTATTTTTATATGTGTATATTGCAAAATGATTATCACAGTAAGGTTAGTTAACACATCCATCACCTCACAAAGTTAGAATTTGTGTGTGTGTGTGTGTGTGTGAGAGAGAGAGAGAGAATGAGAGAGAACTTTTAAAATCTACTCTCTTAGAAACATCAAATATACAATACAGTGTTGTTAACTATAGTCACCAGGCTATTCCTAACTTATTTCTATGTCTAGTGCAATACTAATCAAATCCTGATAAGCCTTTTGTGGCAACATAACAAATTTCTAAAAATCTTCTAAGGAAGAATTGTGGTTGAGAAGAGAAAAATCAATAAGCAAATTAAATAACCCAGAAATTTATCATAGTATATATAAAGAATCTAAAATATATGGTAAAAATAAACTGTCACCACAAATTAGAAATAAAATCAAAACATAGATTTCCCTTATATCATATAGCCAAAAGAACTTCAGATTACAGAGTAAAATATAAAAAATAATAACCACATGGGGCACCTGGGTGGCATCCAATTCTTGATTTCAACTCAGGTCATGATCTCAGGGTCATGAGATTGAGCCTCGCATCAGGCTCCATGCTCAGTAGAGAGTCTGCTTGAGATTCTCTTGCTCTCCCTTTGCCCCTCCCCCTGCTGTCTCTCTCTAAAATAAATAATAGACCTTTAAAAAATAATAATAACAATAACCACAAATTATAAAAACTGAAAAAGAATCTTCAGCCAGCGAGATTATAGATAATTTTTATGGCCATTTCACTAGATAGTCAAAAATTTTACACTGAGTACATGTTATGTTAAAAACAAACAAACATTTTAGGGGCACCTGGGTGGCTAAGTCGGTTAAGCGTCTGACTTGATTTCCACTCAGGTCATGATCTTAGGGTCATGAGATCAAGTCCTGCATCAAGCTTCTCACTGCACATGGAGCCTGCTTAAGATTCTCTCCCTCTTTCTCTGCCCCTGCCTTTCCCCATTGCTTGCTCTCTCTCTAAAAAACAAAACAAAACCAAAAACAAAATCCAAAACATTTAAAATTTTCTATATACTGGGCGCCTGGGTGGCTCAGTCGGTTAAGCGTCTGCCATCAGCTCAGGTCATGATCCCAGGGTCCTGGGATAGAGCCCCACATGGGACTCCCTCCTCAGCAGGAGCCTGTTTCTCCCTCTCCCTCTGCCTGCCACTCCCCTTGCTCATGTTCTCTCTCTCTGTCTCTCTCAAAAACAAACAAATAAATAAATAAAATCTTAAAATTTTTTTCTATATATTGAAAAATTAAAATACAATTAAATTTTGAATAATTATCAGATATTGGTATGGCAGAAGAGTCCTTAAGCTTTACAGAAAAAAGATTTCCAAACTAACAGGGTGAATTAAATATCTAATTTCCTTTGTCTTGAAACTGCATTAAAACTACAATAAAGAGATTATTTAAAACAACAAACAAACAAAATCCATAAACCCAACAGACAAAAGCAACACAATTTTACAAGGGAATTTATCTCTAGAGAGGGTAAAACAGCAGGTCTTTGGACCTGGATCTACCCAGCACAGATGAGGGTATGGTAGGACCAAAACCAGGATTAAGTGATCCTATAGTTCTGAATGCTGAGGAACATCCCATCCTAAGATCTCTTTCCCCTCAGTTTCCAGAACTCTAGCAACAAAATTTCCAACTTCTGGCAGAAAATTGAGGAATCTGGCCAGTCCAAAAGGAAAAGCCTAAAGATATTCCGAGAGGGTCCCCAGAAATGGCCCACCCTTATCATCCTTTACTGAAACTCCAGAATTTACCCACTGAACTTCTGACCAGCTTTTATCTTAATCTCAAGCAGACATCTGAGAAAATCCCTCTCACATGGAAGATACACCAAAACAAACAAACAAAAAAGAGCAGTTAGGAGGAAACAGAAAATATGCAAGAAGAAAAACATCCAAAAATATAATTAATATCCTCAGGGAAGATAATGCATCCATGAAATTAAAATAGGATACTGCTTTAAAGGGGGAAATAGGGGCACCTGGGTGGCTCAGTCGATTGAGCGTCCGACTCTTGGTTTCAGCTCAGGTCATGATCTCAGGGTCCTGGGATTGAGTTCCACATCAGGCTCCACGTTCAGTGGGGAGTCTGCTTGAGATTCTCTCCCTCTCCCTCTGCCCCTCCTGCTGCACGCTCACTCTCTCACTTTCTATCTAAAACAAATAAATAAATCTTTTTTTGAAAAAGGGGGAAATCAAGAGGACCTTTAAAAAAAGGTACTCTTAGATATTAAAACCATGATAGCAGAGATAAAACAGTCAATAGAATACTGGAAGAAAAGTTGAGAAAATCTCACAGGAAGTAGAGCAAAAAAATGAGAAATAAGAGAACAAAAATAAGAAAAGAAACCAATCCAGGAAGAACTGTATCCAAATAGAAAGGAAATCAACAACAAAACATATGAAAAAAAATTTCCAGAACTGAAGAGTATGAATTGTCAAGAAGGACACATCACCCACCCAGTCTGAATGAAAACAGACACACCAAGGCACATCTTTGTAAAATATCAGAGTTCTAAAAACAAAAAGAAAGGGGCGCCTAGGTGGCTCAGTCGTCTGGCGTCTGCCTTCAGCTCAGGTCATGATCCCAGGGTCCTGGGATCGAGCCCCGCATCGGGCTCTCTGCTCTGCGGGAAGCCTGCTTCTCCCTCTCCCACTTGCCCTGCTTGTGTTTCTGTTCTCGCTGTGTCTGTGTCAAATGAATAAATAAAATCTTAAAAAATAAAATAAAATAAAAACAAAAAGAAAAAGAAAATTCCACAAGCTTCCTAGGAGAACACATCAAATATAAAGGACCAGGGTTCTGAATGGCTTCATAATTCTCAACCACAAATCTAGAATACAGAACACAGCAAATAAAGCATTCAAAATTCTGAGGGAAAATCATTTCTGCCATAACACTCCAAACACAATGAAGCTGTGTTATGAAGGAAGAAAAATAACATTTTCAGATATTCAAGATCTCAGAGAATTTGCCTCCCATGCAACCTTTCTCAACAAAGTATTTAAGAATGTGCTCCATCACGGTAATCAAAAAAAAAAAAAAAAACTACCAAAAAACAAAAGTCCAAGGCCAGATGGATTCACAGGTAAATTCTACCAAACACTTAAAGAGGAGTTAATACCTATTCTTCTCAAACTATTCCAAAATATGGAAGAGGAAGGAAAATTTCCAAATACATTTTATGAGGCCAGCATTACCCTGATACCAAAACCACAAAATGACACCACACACACGCACACAAAATACAGGCCAATATCCCCAAAGAACATAAATGCAAAAATCCTCAACAAAATATTAGCAAACCACATACAACAATACATTAAAAAGATCATTCACCATGATCAGGTGGAATTTATCCCCAGGATGCAAGTTTGGTTCAATATTCATAAATCAATCAATGTCACACACCACATGAGCAAAATGAAGGATAAAACTCATATGATCATCTCATGCAGAAAAAGTATTTGACAAGATTAAACACCGATTCATAATAAAAACTCTCAACAAAGTGCAGATAGAAGGAACATACCTCAACATAATAAAGGCCATATATGAAAAACCTAAAGCTAACATTATCCTCCATGGGGAAAAACTGAGAGATTTCCCTCTAAGGTCAGGAACAAGACAAGGATGTCCACTCTCACCACTTTTAGTCAACACAGTACTGGGAGTACTCAGCAGACAAAAAAAGGAAATGAGAGGCATCCATATTGAAAGAAGAAATTAAACTGTCACTATTTGCAGACGACATGATACTATGCATAGAAAATCCTCAAGCCTCCACCAAAAAACTACTATAAGTAATAAACAAATTCAGTAAAGTGGCAGTATACCAAATTAATACCCAGGAATTGGTAGCATTTCTATATACTAATAACGAAGTAGCAGAAAAAGAAATTTAAAAAAACAACATCGTTCACAATTGCACCAAAAAGAATAAAATACCTAGGAACAAACTTAATCAAGGAGGTCAAAGACCCATACCCCAAAAACTATAGAAAAAAAAAAAACAACTATAAAACACTGATGAAATAGGGGTGCCTGGGTGGCTCAGTCAGTTCAGCCAGCTCTTGACTTCGGCTCAGGTCATGATCTTGGGGTCATGAGATCGAGCCCCACATCAGGCTCCCTGCTCAGCAGGGAGTCTGCTTGAGATTCTCTCTCTTCCCTCTCTCCAGGTTCCTCCCCCTGTTCATGTGTTTTCTCTCTCTAAAATAAATAAATAAATCTTTTTTAAAAATTAAAAAAAAAAAACTGAAGAAATAAATTGCAGACAACACAAATGAAAAAATATTCCATGCTTATAGATTGGAAGAATTAATATCATTAAAATGTCCATACTACCCAAAGCAGTCTACAGATTCAGTGCAATCCCTATCAAAATACCAACAGCATTTTTCATAAAATTAGAGCAAATAATACTAAAATTTGTATGGAACCACAGAAGACCCTGAATAGCCAAAGCAGTCCTGAGAGAAAAGAACAAAACTGGAGGTATCACAATCCCAGATTTCAAGAGAGTCTACAAAGCTGTGGTAATCAAAACAGTATGGTACTGGCACAAAAATAGACACATAGTTCAATAGAACAGAATAGACAGCCCAGAAAGAAACCTATGATTATATGGTCAGTTGATCTATGACAAAGGAGGCAAGAATATACAATGCAGAAAAAATAAAGTCTTTTCAATAATGATCCTGGGAAAACTGGACATCCATGTATAAAAGAATGAAACTGGACCACTTTCTTTCACCATACACAAAATAAACTCAAAATGGATTAAAGACCTACATGTGAGACCTGAAACTATAAAAATCCTAGAAGAGAGCACAGGAAATAATTTCTCTGACATTAGCCATGACAAAATTTTTCTAGACAGGTCTCCTGAGGCAAGAGAAACAAAAGCAAAAATAAACTTTGGGACTACACCAAAATAAAAAGCTTTTGCACAGCAAAGGAAATAGCCAACTAAATGAAAAGACAACCTACTGAATGGAAGAAGATATTTGCAAATGATATATCTGATAAGGGGTTTATAGCCAAAATATACAAAGAATTTATACAACTCTGGTGTGCCTGGGTGGCTCAGTTGTTTAAGTGTCTGCCTTCGGCTCAGGTCATGATCCCAGGGTCCTGGGATCCAGCCCCGCGTCAGACTCCTTGCTCAGCTTCTCCCTCTCCCTCTGCCTGCATGTCTGCCTACTTGTGATCTCTTTCTCTCTCTCTGTCAAATAAATAAATAAAATCTTTTTTAAAAAGAATTTATATAACTCAACACTAAAAAAAAAGAAAAGAAAAAAAGTCTGATTAAAAAATGGGCAGAGGACCTGAATAGATATTTTTCTTAAGACACACAGGTGGACAACAGACACATGAAAAGATGCTCAGCATCACTCATCATCAGAGAAATGAAAACAAAAACCACAATGAGGCATCACCTCACACCTCTCAGAGTGGCTAAAATCAAAAAGACAAGTTGTTGGCGAGGATATGGGGAAACAGGAACCCTTATACACTGCTGGTGGGAATGTAAATTAGTGCTGTCAGGGGGGCGGAGCAAGATGGCGGAGGAGTAGGAGACCTGGATTTCGTCTCCTCTCAGGAATTCAGCTGGATAGGGATCAAAGCATTCTGAACACCTACAAACTCAACAGGAGATCGAAGAAAAGAAGAGCAACAACTCTCT
>NW_027708877.1:0-334 GCF_054177405.1 Leptonychotes weddellii | reverse complement strand
GCCAGACTGGCACCCAATGGCTTGGTGTCTACTTGGGTCCCCCGGGTGCGCGTGATGCTGTAGTGTCGGTAACTGAGGCCTGGGATTGTGGTCAGCACATGCAAGTTGTAAGCAGGTTGCTTCTCCTTTGATTCCTGGACCTGCAAGGCCAGCAGAACAAAACAAAATGGTGGGTCTGTGTTCTCAGTAACCTGTGACTTGCACACCTCCTGGGCAGGGTGCTCACTACTCACAGGCGGCAGGGTCTTTCCATCATTGGACCCTGCTGAGTTCCCTCCAGGCATCCTCCCTGCTCAACAGGATCCTGCCCCAGCCCCGTCTCCCTCCCTGGCCT
>NW_027708876.1:0-334 GCF_054177405.1 Leptonychotes weddellii | reverse complement strand
TGCTACGTTCTAGTCAAAGGAGTGACATGATAATATTACCTTTTAGAACAGGGATCGGCACAGACTTTTCTGTAAAGTCTTCTGTAAAGATTTTCTGTTAGGTGTTGCAATCCATGTGGTCTCTCTGACGATGACTCCACTCTTGCATTGTGGCTTGAAAGCAGCCACAGACCGTCCATAGCTCATGTTCCAGCCACACTTAATTTACAGAATACAGGGGGAGGTCACATTGGCCCATGGGTGGTAGTTTCCCACACCCCAGATTTGCAACCTGATGGACGGTGGGGGAGAGGGCTCTTATTTTCAAATGGCAGCGTGGGCGTACACTGGGATC
>NW_027708875.1:0-334 GCF_054177405.1 Leptonychotes weddellii | reverse complement strand
CTCTGTTCCTAGACCCGGTCATGTTTCTAAGTCGGACCCAGTCCAATTTCAGGCAATTTCCGGGCCGAGTCCAAGCCCAGCGGGTCTGGTTTCTCAGTCGGACCCAGTCTAGCTCCTGCCGGTTTCTGGACCCCATGTGGAAGAAGAAATGCTCAAATCAAGTCTGAAAGCTCCGAATGGAAAGCTGGGGAGCTGGGATCCAGGCTGCGAGAGGGACTTACCGCCTTCTCCAGAGACAGCGAGGACACAGCGGCTCCAGGAGCTGAGCAGGTACCTGCGCCTTGTGGCTCGTTGCTCCTGGGGCGTCGGGCTCTGTTATCCTTTGGTTCTCTCT
>NW_027708874.1:0-334 GCF_054177405.1 Leptonychotes weddellii | reverse complement strand
GGGTCATGATCTCAGGGTTGTGAGAAGTGAGATGGAGCCCCTCATGGGGCTGTTTGCTCAGTGAGGAGTCTGCTTGTCCCTCTCCCTGCCCCTGCTTGCACTCGCTTGCGTGCGTTCTATCTCTCTCAAATAAAGAAATAAATAAAATCTTAAAAAAAAAAAAAAGAAATGAAAGTCCAAGATCTGACCAAGATGTGGAGGCAGAGAATTTCATTTATCTTCAATTGCATGGAGCTGGTTGGGTAGTTTGGGATGACAATTAGTAGTCTGCATTTTAAAGATTTTATTTATTTATTTGAGAGAGAAAGAGAGAGTGTTGTGGGGAGGGGCAGAG
>NW_027708873.1:0-334 GCF_054177405.1 Leptonychotes weddellii | reverse complement strand
CGTAGAAAGGCTCATCAACCACTTCATAGCTAACGATCAGGTTAAAGATATTAGACAAAGTTGTTAATATCCCAGTGCTCACGATTTCTATTTGTTCAGAGTAAAAGTGTGGATCTTTCTGTCGAGACTGTTGTAGGGCTCGATTTGCTTGCCAGATCCTCACTGTGGCGAGTTTCTGAGCCATTCGAGTGAATCCAGAGGTCGTCTGGGTTAATTTAGTAACACTCATGACTACCTGGCTGATTTCCACCAAAGTGCTATTGGGAAGAACGAAAGTCTGGTTGACAAGGTATTCCCGGAGTCTGGTTTTGTCAGCTTGCAAAGTTAATTCAGG
>NW_027708872.1:0-334 GCF_054177405.1 Leptonychotes weddellii | reverse complement strand
TGAACAAACAAGAAACACTGGCTCAGAGGGCTCAAGGTCCCTCAGCTAGTGAGTGTGGATCTGGGGCACATCCCAGTGCCAGGCTTTTTGCTCCAGGCTTGTTTTCCTGTGTGGGGGGATGGGGAAGAAGGGCTTCCAGAACACACAATCAAGGCACATTTCTGATACTGTCCGTGAGAGCCCCTACAGCATTGAATGGAGAGGCTGTGGGAGCAATGTCAGTATTTCTGATTCTTTTATTACTTCAGTGTTATTACTTAAGAATAGCTGTCATTCTGTATCATATGATCTCACTGATATGAGGAATTCTTAATCGCAGGAAACAAACTGAGGG
>NW_027708871.1:0-334 GCF_054177405.1 Leptonychotes weddellii | reverse complement strand
GCCTAACGACTGAGCCACCCAGGCGCCCCTGTAGTGCAGTTATTTTCTTAATTTTATTTTTGTATTGTTCATTATTATTGTAAAGAAATAAAATTGATTTTGGTATATTGATCTCATTATATCCTGCTACCTTGTGTAATCTGATTATTTAATAATGTTTTTGTGGATTCTTTGTGATTTTCTATATACAGGATTATGCCATCTATGAATAAAGGTTGTTTTAGTTCTTCCCTTCCAATCTGAACACCATTTATTTCTTTTTCTTACATTATTGTCCTGACTAGAACCTCAAGTATGATGTTGGTTAGAAGGGGTGAGAGTAGACATCCTTGTC
>NW_027708870.1:0-334 GCF_054177405.1 Leptonychotes weddellii | reverse complement strand
GGAGAGGTTTAGGCTCCTGGCTATTGAGTCGTTCAAATAGCAGCTAAAGCAGCTACTACCTTCCAGTCTTTTTTTTTTTTTTTTAAGATTTATTTATTTGAGAGAAGGGAGAGAGCGTGAGTGGGGCAGGGGGCTGGGGGGGGGGGGGATGATCCAGAGGGAGAGAGAATCCCAAACAGATTCCACGCTCAGCGCAGAGCCCAACACGGGGCTGAATCCCACGACCCCGAGATCATGACCTGAGCCAAAATCAAGAGCCAGACACTTAACTGGCTGAGCCACCCAGGCGCCCCTTAATTTTTTTAAATACATATCTTTTAACAAAATCAGGATC
>NW_027708869.1:0-334 GCF_054177405.1 Leptonychotes weddellii | reverse complement strand
TGACATCTCAAGAGTTTGGGAGTGAATTCTGCCCCAGTGTCCAAGAGATCTCACGCGATTTGGAGTTAAACTTCACCCGATGTCCTTGAGATCTCATGAGATTTGGACTGAGGTCTGCAAGCTTTGGATGAAATCTCACGAGACTTGGAGTAAAATCTCACCAAAAGTTCATGAGATCTCACGAGATTTGGAGTGAAACTTCGCCCAATATCAATGAGATCTCATGAGATTTGGAACGAAATCTCGCCCTATGACATTGACATCTCACGAGATTTGGATCTAAATCTCACCCGATGTCCATGAGATCTCACGAGAATTGGAATAAAATCTTACC
>NW_027708868.1:0-334 GCF_054177405.1 Leptonychotes weddellii | reverse complement strand
TTTTTTTTTTTCATATGAAAACTTTTACCAGACGAGACACAGATGGGAACTTCTTCAGCTTAATAAACAGGATCTACAAAAACCTCCTATAACCCACATTATACTTAATAGTGGAAGACTGAGTGCTTTCCTTCTAAGACGGGCAACACAGCAAAGATCCACTCCCCCATTCTTATTCAACAAAGCATGGAGGTTCTAACCACTGCAATGAGATAAGAAAGAAAGAAATGTTTCCTGAGATTAAGAATTCCTGAGGGTTGCTGGAGTGGTGGGGAGTGGGAGGGATAGGGCAGCTGGGTGATAGAAATTGGGGAGGGTATGTGCTATGGTGAGC
>NW_027708867.1:0-5948 GCF_054177405.1 Leptonychotes weddellii | reverse complement strand
CGCCTGGGTGGCTCAGTTGGTTAAGTGACTGCCTTCGGCTCAGGTCATGATCCTGGAGTCCCGGGATCGAGTCCCGCATCGGGCTCCCTGCTCGGCAGGGAGTCTGCTTCTCCCTCTGATCCTTCCCCATCTCATGCTCTCTCTCTCTGTCTCATTCTCTCTCTCAAATAAATAAATAAAATCTTTAAAAAAAAAAAAAAAAACAAGAGTTAAATGAAACTTCTAACATCCTTTCTAAGGGCCAGTGAATAATTTATTTATCCAGGTGATTTATCTGGGCAGCAGTGGGCCAGGAGTGATTTTCTTTCTTTTTCTTTTATTTTTTTTCGGGGGGGCGGGGCAGAGGTTGGGGGGAGGATTCAAACAGAAAAGCAGTATAAAATTTGGTCATAATTTTCTGAAGTTTACTATCTAGAAAGGGACAAACAATAAGCTATATGGCTAGTCAGAGAACAAAGAGAATGAAGAATCAAATACAGCACAAGAGGTATTTATATAAATGTTGATAGAATGAGCACTTAGGCGAAAACTTCATGGGACTTCAGTGAAACCTCAAAAGATTAATAGAGACAGAGGGAGAAGCAGGTTCCCCACTGAGCAAGGGAGCCAGACATGAGGCTCAATCCCAGGACCCTGGGATCATGACCCGAGCCGAAGGCAGACGCTTAACCGACTGAGTTGCTGAGGCGTCCCCCCTATGCTGTAGTTTTCATCCCTTTGACTTATTTATAACTAGAAGTTTGTACCTCTTAATCCCTTTACCTATTTCACCTACCCCACCCACTTTACTCCCCTAGCAATCACCATCTTAACCTTTCTTTTCTTTTTCTTTAAGATTTTACTTATTTATTTATTTGAGGGGGGAGAGGGAGGAGATGGACAAGAAGACTGCACTGAGCGTGGAGCCTGATGTGGGGCTCAATCCCACAACCCATGAGATCATGACCTGAGCCGAAATCAAAAGTAAGAATCCTAACTGACTGAGCCTCCCAGGCACACCATTAACTTTTATTTTCAAAGATATTTAAAGATATTTCTCTCAAGAATCTTATTAATAGGGGTGCCTGGGTGGCTCAGTTGTTAAGCGTCTGCCTTCGGCTCAGGTCATGATCTCAGGGTCCTGGGATCAAGCCCCGCATCGGGCTCCCTGCTCAGTGGGAAGCCTGCTTCTCCCTCTCCCACTCCCCCTGCTTGTGTTTCCTCTCTCGCTGTGTCTCTCTCTGTCAAAAAAATAAATAAAATCTTTAAAAAAAAAAAAAAGAATCTTATTAATAGTAACAGTGATCTATGTGTAGAGGACAAACTTAAGCAGAAATGCACCTTCTCTTTACTCTGAAAATCTAAGTATATTTGAAGGTAATTAATTTTTGTAGTTTTGATAACTTGGAATGAAGATCCTCCTGCATTTAGGCAGGTTCCCCATCTTTTGTGGACCTCTATATTTGATGGTACTTTTTTCTTCCTTTATCATCTGTAGTCCATACTTAAAAAAAAAAAAATTCTATCAATATCTATTAACCTTGGGGCGCCTGGGTGGCTCAGTTGGTTAAGCATCTGCCTTCGGTACAGGTCATGATTCCAGGGTCCTGGGATCGAGCCCCACATCAGGCTCCCTGCTCAGCAGGGAATTTGCTTCTCCCTCTCCCTCTGCTGCTCCTCCTGCTTGTTCTGTCTCTCTGTCAAATAAATAAATAAAATCTTAAAAAAAAAAAAACTACAGGGGTGCCTGGGTGGCTCAGTCATTAAGCATCTGCCTTCAGCTCACATCATGATCCCAGGGTCCTGGGATCGAGCCCCGCATCAGGCTCCCTGCTCAGCAGGGAATCTGCTTCTCCCTCTCCCTCTGCTGCTCCCCCTGCTTGTTCTCTCTCTCTCTCTCTCTGTCAAATAAATAAATAAATAAAATCTTAAAAAACAAAAACAAAAAAACTACAGGGGTGCTTGGGTGGCTCAGTCGTTAAGCAGCTGCCTTCGGCTCAGGTCCTGATCCGAGCCCTGAGTTGGGCTCCCTGCTCTGCAGGAAGCCTGCTTCTCCCTCTCCCTCTCCCACTGCCCTTGATGTGTGCCCTCTTTCACTGTCTCTCTCTCTGTCAAATAAATAAAATCTTAAAAAAAAAAAAAAACTACAGCATAGGGAATATAGTCAATAATATTGTAATAACTTCATATGGTGACAGATGGTAACTACACTTATTGTGGTGAGCATTTCATAATGTATATAATTGTCAAATCACTATGTTGTACATCTAAAACTAATATGTCAACTATACTTCAACCAAAAATTCAAAAATAAAAACACTGGGGCACCTGGATGGCTCAGTCGTTAAGCAGCTGCCTTTGGCTCAGGTCATGATCTCAGGGTCCTAGGATCGAGCCCTGAGTTGGGCTCCCCGCTCTGCGAGAAGCCTGCTTCTCCCTCTCTCACTCCCCCCTGCTTGTGTTCCTGCTCTCACCATCTCTCTCTGTCAAATAAATAAGATCTTTTAAAAAAATAAATAAATAAAATAAAAATATTAATATAAAGATTAAGACCTCAGGACACTTGGGTGGCTCAGTAGGTTAAGTGTCTGCCTTCAGCTAAGGTCAGATCCTGGGATTGAGTCCCGCATCAGGCTCCTTGCTCACCCCGGAGCCTGCTTCTCCCTCTGTCTGCCACTCCCCCTGCTTGTGCTCTCGCTCTCGCTCTCTCTCTTTCTAGCAAATAAATAAAATCTTATAAAAAAAAAGACTAAGACCTCAAAAAATTAAAAATAGATTGCCATATGATCCAAAAATTCTACTTCTGGGTACATACCCTAAAGAATTGAAAGCAGGGCCTCAAAAAAATATTTGTACACCCACGTTTATAACAGGATTATTCACAATAGCCAAAATGTATAAGCAACCCAAGTGTCCATTGACAGATGAATGGATAAACAAAATGTGGTATACATATATGATGGAATATTATTATTCGGCTTTAAAAAGGAAAGAAATTCTGACACATGCTGTAATATGGATGAACCTTGAAGATACTATGTTAAGTGAAATAAGCCAGTCACAAAAAGAAATACTGTAAGCTTCCACTTACTTGAGGTAGTTAAATTTATACAAACATAACGCAGAATAGTGGTTGCCAGAGGCTTGGGGAGGGGAGGGATTTGGAGATGTTTACTGGGTACAGAGTTTCAGCTTTGCAAGTTCTGGAGATTGGTAGCACAACAATGCGAACTGAACTGTACACTTAAATATTGTTAAGATGGTAAATCTTATTATATGTATTTTACCACAATTAAAAATAAATGAAGGGAAGAAAAGAAAGAAAAAGAAAGAGGGAGAGAGAAGAGAAGATTAGATTAGTATTTCTCCTTGACTTTTAAACTCATCTGATGCTACCACAGGATCTCTCCAAACCACTTTCTTTTTTTTTTTTTTTAAGATTTTTTTTTTTATTCATGAGAGAGCGAGAGAGAAAGGCAGAGGGAGAAGCAGGCTCCCAAGGAGCAGGGAGCCTGATGCGGGACTCGATCCCAGGACCCTGAGATCATGACCTGAGCCGAAGGCAGACGCTTAACCATCTGAGCCACCCAGGCGCCCCCAAATCCACTTTCTAAATCAGAACATAGCAGAGTGGTGAAGTGCTTGAGCTCTGGAGAAAAGCAGACTGAATGCAAGTCTGTAACGCTTAATTGATTAGCATGACTTCTCTTCAAAGTCTTCTGTTGTAAAATGAAGAGAATAATAGTCTCACAGAACTGCTATGGAGGATAAAATAGTGTTATGTTAGATGAATGAGATAATGTATATAAGCTACTTAACACAGTGCTTGGCACATAATAAACATTCAATACACAGCTATTGTTTTTAATAAAAATAAGAAACTATATGCTCATAAGAATTTGGCATATCAGGTGAATTTGACATAATACAGAAAATGCATATAATTTTATGTGAAACAGTAATAATATTCAAATTTGTATAATGCTCCCAAAATTACTTATTTATTACAAAGGGGAAAATATACTTTTACAATGGAAAGATCTGCTGGCTATTACCTTAACCAAGGGTCGGTCGCATTTAGCATTACCAAAAGTGAAGCACCTGGCATTAGCAACCTTCTGATGTAATATACTTGCTGAAATGTTTAATTCAAATCTAATCATAAGAAAACAATTAGACACATCCAGAATATCTGTAAGATAACTGAACACTACTCTCCAAACAAACAAAATGTGGGGGAATATTCTAGATTAAAAGAGATTAACAAACACAACCTCTGAAGGGGCACCTGGGTGGCTCAGCCGGTTAAGCAACTACTCAGGTCATGATCCCAGGGTCCTGGGATCAAGCCCCACATAGGGCTCCCTACTCCATGGGGGAGCCTGCTTCTCCCTCTCCCTCTACCTGCCACTCCCCCTGCTTGTGCTCTCTCTCTTTCAAATAAGTAAAATCTTAAAAAATAATAATAACCCCTGAAATGAAATATATGAAACCTTTATTTGATTCTGGGTCCAAAAAAGCCGTAAAAAACATTTTGTTGGAGCACTTGGCTGGCTCAGTGGATAGAGCATGCAACTCTTCATCTCAGGATCATGAGTTCAAGCCCCATGTTGGGTGTAGAGCTTACTTAAAAACAAAACAAAACAAAAACAAAACAAAAAACACTTTTGTTGGCAAATAGGAAAATTTTTAATAGGGACTGTATATGGAATTATTTTTCTGACTTAAGGTCAATTGTCTAAGGTATAAATAATGATACTATGGCTTTGTAGGAGAATGTATTCTTAGAAGATACAAATTAAAATATTTTAAAGTGTCATGATGTCTGCAATTTGCTTTCAAGTGTTGTAAAAAAAAAAAAAATACTGATAGGGGCACCTGGCTGGCTCGGTCCGTAGAGTATCAGACTCTTGATCTCAGGGTTTTAAGTTCAAGCCCCACATTGGGTGTAGAGATTACTTAAAAAATAAATAAAATCTTTTAAAAAAATACAGATAGATAAAGCAATGTAGCAAAATATTAAGTTGTAAATCCAGGTGAAGGTGGTTTATTGTATTATTCTTTTAATTTTCTGTAGATTTTTTTAAGTTTCCAAAAGTTGGAAGAAATAAGTAAAAAATGTATTTTATTTTCTCCCATAAATTTAGCATTAAGAAATAAAGAACAGGGGCGCCCAGGTGGCTCAGTCGTTAAGCGTCTGCCTTTGGCTCAGGTCATGATCCCGGGGTCTTGGGATTGAGCCCCTGCATCGGGCTCCCTGCTCTGTGGGAAGCCTGCTTCTCCCTCTCCCACTCCCCCTGCTTGTATTCCCCCTCTTGCTGTGTCTCTCTCTGTCAAATAAATAAATAAAACCTTTAAAAAAAATAAAAAGAAAGAAAGAACAGTTTAATTGTGGAAAAAAAGTTTAATTGTGCGGAAAAAAAATCCAAGCCTATGTTAAAACAAAAAGTGGAATAAATTTATCGAATGTTGGGGTGCCTGGGTAGCTCAATCGGTTAAGTGTCTGACTCTTGATCTAAGCACAGGTCTTGATCTCAGGGTCATGAGTTCAATCCGTGTTGAGCTCCATGCTGCTGTGGAGCCTACTTGAAAAAAAAGTTTATCAAATGTTAACAGTGATTGTCATTGGTGGTAGAACTAATATCAGTGATTTTTTTTTTTAATTTTTCTTCATTTTCCAATTCTTCCACAGTGTACTTGACTAATTTTTCTAATAGAAAATATAGCTTTTGGGGTGCCTGGGTGGCTCAGTTGGTTAAGCAACTGTCTTCAGCTCAGGTCATGATCCTGGAGTCCCGGGATCGAGTCCACATCGGGCTCCCTGCTCAGCGGGGAGTCTGCTTCTCCCTCTGACCCTCTCCACTCTCGTGCTCGATCTTTCTCTCTCTCATTCTCTCTTTCAAATAAATACATAAAATCTTTAAAAAAAAAAAAGAAAACTTGGCTTTTCAACTTCAATTTATATTCTT
>NW_027708866.1:0-334 GCF_054177405.1 Leptonychotes weddellii | reverse complement strand
TGCCTAACACATACTCTAGATGGCAGCAATCGAATAAATAGTCAAGGACTATAAGAGGAAAATGTAGAAAAAATGCATTACCCCCACTCCCGTGGAAAACACAACCTTGCAAATTATTTCTAGAAATATCTTTAGGTATTCCCTCCTTTCTTTCTACTCCTTTTTATATCAGTAAAAAAAAATATCTACTATGTCCAGAAACTATGCTAGACACACTCATGTTCTCATATGATTTGAAGAGACTCATTACATTCAGTGAGGTAAATAAAGGTATTCAAACTGATTGCTGGGAGCCATGTAGATAGACTTAATATTTTTCTTTTTTTTTTTTTTT
>NW_027708865.1:0-334 GCF_054177405.1 Leptonychotes weddellii | reverse complement strand
TGTTGCCATCCCCTTAACAATAAAATTCTTCTGATTCACAAGCAGAGGCTGTCTTTCCGTTTATATAAATATTTAATTTTTTAAATAATATTTTACGGTTTTCAGTGTTAGCATAATGCTTTCAAAATTCACTCATGTTAGTGTACCTATCAGCAGTTTACTCCTTTCATTGCTGAGTAGTATTCCATTTATGGACATATTGCAATTTGTTTATCCATGAACCAGTTAATGGAAATTTGAGTTATTTCCATTTTTTTGGCAGTTATAAGTAAATCTGCAAAAGATATTTGTGTGTAAGTTTTTATACAAACATAGGCTTTTGTTTCACTTGGGT
>NW_027708864.1:0-334 GCF_054177405.1 Leptonychotes weddellii | reverse complement strand
CGCCTGTTGTATTTAGATTGCTAATTTTAGTATTAATTATCAGGAGTACCATATTTTAAACAGGACTCTGAATTGAATATAGAATTCTGGAATATTAGTGAATGATAAGATTTCAAAGATTATCTGGTTTTCAGATATGGAAACCTAGGCACAGGGAAGTTACTGATTTAATCTGGGCTACACAGTTTTGTTTTGTTTTGTTTTGTTTTTTATTATGTTAATCACCATACATTACATCATTAGTTTTTGATGTAGTGTTCCATGATTCATTGTTTACGTATATCACCCAGTGCTCCATGCAGAACGTGCCCTCTTTAATACCCATCACCAGGCT
>NW_027708863.1:0-334 GCF_054177405.1 Leptonychotes weddellii | reverse complement strand
TTCCCCTGTCATTGAGGCTTACGCTCCATCCTTCCTACCACTTTTACCCCATTTCAGTTGTCTTAAAGAAGCCAAATTAGTGACTCAGCCTCACCTTCTAGAATTTCCATGCTAATCTCCTCATAGCTCATGTGTTAGGGTTTGTATGTTACACTCTTAATCTCACCAGTCCAGAATTCTAGTTCACTGGGAATTAAAATGCAGTCTGATCTCTCTTACTAGCTGTGTAACTGAGGTGTTACGGACTGAATGTTTGTGATCTTCCCCCAAATTCGTATGTTGAAGCCCAAACCCCAAGGGTAGCTGTATTTGGAGATGGGGCCTCTAAAGAAAC
>NW_027708862.1:0-334 GCF_054177405.1 Leptonychotes weddellii | reverse complement strand
TGAAAGCCTTCCTATGAGAGGTGACACCTGAGCTGAGTTTTGAAGTATGAATAGGAGTTTTCCAGATGAGGTAGGGAAAAGGTCACTCCAAACAGATGTGCAGGTATAAAAAGTCATGGAAGAATCAGGGAATGGGAATGGTTCATATGGAAGATGGGACGGATGTGGGAAAATTGGAAACCTGGAAGGATCCATTGTGTTATGACTGTATCATGAATGCTGCAAGGGACCATAAGAGAATTAAGAGCATGGAGGCAATGCAATGAGATTTGTGGCTCAGGGAGATCAGCAGGCAGACACAGCGTGAAGGGCAGAATGCAGTTCAAGGTAGGGG
>NW_027708861.1:0-334 GCF_054177405.1 Leptonychotes weddellii | reverse complement strand
CATCCATCCATCCATCCATCCATCCATCCATCCATCCATCCATCATAACTATCCATCATCTATCTATCTATCTATCTATCTATCTATCTATCTATCTATCTATCTATCAATCATCTATCTATCTATCTAATCTATCATCCATCCATCCATCCATCCATCCATCACAGTAGCTAGCACCCCAGGGGTGATTCTGCCCCTCAGGGGACCATTGGCAATGTCTGGAGTTGTTTCTGGTTGTCACACTGAGGGAGGGAACAGCATGCTCCTGGCATGTGGTAAGTGGAGACCAGGGACAGTGCTCCACACCCTACAGAGTACACGGGACATTCCACCT
>NW_027708860.1:0-334 GCF_054177405.1 Leptonychotes weddellii | reverse complement strand
AGCCCCGCATCGGGCTCCCTGCTCGGCGGGAAGCCTGCTTCTCCCTCTCCCACTCCCCCTGCTTGTGTTCCTGCTCTCGCTATCTCTCTCTCTCTGTCAAATAAATAAATAAAATCTTTAAAAAAAAAAAAAATTAAAAAAAAAAAAAGAAAGAACAAATTACATATCGATCAACAAAAACTACCTTTTCTTTAGTAATTTCTCTTGATTGGTAAAATACCCTCCCCTCTCTATAAACATGTTTATTACTATGGGCTAAAAGAAATACAGTCATAAAATTAAATACTCTTTTGTTAACAACATTGGACCAAGCAAAATAGCTCACTCCTCCATT
>NW_027708859.1:0-334 GCF_054177405.1 Leptonychotes weddellii | reverse complement strand
TAGGGCCCTTCAGAATCATGCTTAATCTACTCTGCCTGTACCCTGTAAATGGAACAACACAGCCTGGATGACAACACATCTGTCTACAACATGGTTTATTGAATACTGTAAACCACCATTGAGGATCTACTGCTCAGAAAAGATTCCTTTCAAAATACGACTGTTGTTGATCTATGCACCTGATCACCCACCCAAGGGCTCTGATGGAGACGGACAATGAGATTAATGTGGTTTTCAGGCCTGCTAACGCAGCATCCATTCTGCAGCTCATTGATAAAAGAGTAATTTCAACTTTCAAGTCTTACTATTGAAGAAATGCATTTCATAAGGCTAT
>NW_027708858.1:0-334 GCF_054177405.1 Leptonychotes weddellii | reverse complement strand
GTCTCCTTATGTAAGAATATAAGTTCTGTGTGGACTGGGTTCTTTGTTTTGTCCATTGCCGTATGCCTAGTGTCTGGCATTCAATTAATGTTTTTTTTTTTTTTTTTTTTTTTTTAATTTATTTATTCATGAAAGTCAGAGAGAGAGAGAGAGGCAGAGGCAGAGGGAGAGAAGCAGGCTCCCCGCCTAGCAGGGAGCCCGATGCGGGACTCGATCCCAGGACCCTGGGATCATGACCTGAGCCGAAGGCAGACGCTTAACCATCTGAGCCACCCAGGCGCCCCTTCAATTAATGTTTTTTGAATGAATTGAAAATAATAAATGATGACTGGTC
>NW_027708857.1:0-5949 GCF_054177405.1 Leptonychotes weddellii | reverse complement strand
TATGAAACAAATAGCCTTGGAAAAATCTAAACTCTAATAGAGCTTTATTGCCAAATAAACTCCAAGCCTGTGATTTCCTAGGCCCTGAATATAATCTCTACGTTCCTTAACTCACAGCAATGGGAAAGGAGCCTCTAAGCAGCATAGGGAGAGGGGTGATTTCCTGTTGGTTTGTAACCTTCTCAGGAACTTCCTGGGTGTAATCCGAAACTGGCCCCTCGTGCATGGAGAGCAGGGAGTGACCAAGGGAAGAGGCATGCCACTCCAGGTGGCAGGTTTAATAAACAAAGAGAACTCACATACACGAGACTTGACTTGGCCAAGAGCAAGACAAGTGGATCCCTGCAACCATCCATCAAATCTTAATAGTTTATATAGAGGCCTTAACTAGATTCAGTCACATATACCATGCAGATGTTCTCAACACCACATCTCTATCATCAGATCAAGGCTATGTCCTTGGAGCAGCCTCTGGGAGTGGAAAAAGCAAGCAGAACTCACATTTCAAGGACAAGGGAGGTTGTAAGTAGCCTCTGATCATGTTTATTGCTTACCACAGTAAAGGAAACCATTTCCTTGATGGAATATTAGTAGCATTTCAGAATAACAAGGTCAAAGGCAGGGTATTTATTAAGGTTTGGTTCTTGTTTACTGTACCTGGAAATAGTTTAGTGTGAGCAGCATATGGGGATTGAGCCAAGTTTGTTATTAATAGTTTAGGATCAGGAGACCTAGCAAGGGGAAAGTTTTGAAGCAAGCCTTGAAGAGTAAACAGTCTTACCACAGTTGAGTGATCTATTGAGACACCCTAGAGAGAGCAAGTTGAGAAAAGTTATTTGCCACTTTATCTTCTAATCAAGACTCTCCTGGAATAATGCAGATAGTCAAATATAAGTCATATTAATGTAGATGGTAAGGTGTGTGATATATAGAGTTTTGATTCCTACAAAGTTCCTAGAATTTCGATCAGTAACTAGATCAGTCTGGGTTGTGTTTTTTGAGATGAGGTGTATGCATTCCATATTAGCTTGAGCATGTTTAAAGCCATGTGTTGAGAGTATGTATGGCTATTAGGTAGCCTATGGAGTAGACTGAGATGGGCATTTGTGTCTGTCTCCAGAATTCATTCCCTTTTTACCAATAGCGCCTGATTTCCATTTGAGATCCATGTAGTTGTAGGGAAGCTGATTCCTCTCCTGGAGTCTAGTGGAAGATATGGCAATAACTAAGTGATTAACACATTTTATTTCCCTTACAGTGGCAGACTGGTTTAGATGTATGACCTAAACCTCTCATCAGAATGGATCTTGGAACACTTGTGGAGAATGCTCCAGCAAAGGCATTCTCTCTCTGGGTCTGGATGATGTGGTGATGGGATATGAGCTCTGACAACAGCTCCAGCCATTTCGCTAGCCTGAGAGAAGCCAGTGTAAGAACAACGGCAACAACCCGGAGAAAAAGACAATGCAGAGGGAAACCCTGAGGAATATAAAGCAAGCCTCTGATGCCTAGATTTCCCCCAAATCCTCAGTGTTTTATATACTCTTCCTGGCATTACAAAGACAAAGCAACAATACCCAAATCAGATTTTTTTTTTTTTTTTTTGCTTTGCTTTCCTCTTCCTTGCCTTCCTTTGGTTCCCTCCCCCCCAGCATGAGAAGGACTTTGTACTTCTTCCTGTCTGATGGGAACTGCCCTGACATCAGAACCTCCTTTCAATCTACTGAATCTCTTATCATAAAACATTAGGATATGAGTCATATGTAGGTATCTTGATACGTGAAAGGAAAGTATTAGAATTCAAAAAAATTTCTTTCTCTACAAATTCTTGCATTCAAGGCATTTTCCCAGGTACTCAGAAATATCTAATTTGACATTCAAAACTAAGTAATGATTTTTTATGTTAGGTGCAGTCTACTCTCACCCCAAAACAACTGAAGCCTAATCAATGGAGGGATACTTAGGACAATATAATTTATGGGGAATAAAGCTAAATCTTTTCATTTTGAAACTATCCCTGTTATGGACATAAACCAAAGTCACACTACATGATCAGGAAATTTAAATCCTCCCCTTCCCAGTTGTGACAACCAAAAATGTCTCCAGACATTGTCAAAACCACCCAGGAGAGAATCAGAACCACAGTTCTCAGGTCTCAGGTTAAAAGTCACATCCTCAGGGAATCCTCTCTCCATACCCCACACCCCCCACTCATATATTTGTGCTCTTGTGTCATAGCACTCATCCTAATTTGTAATAAAAATTATTGGGGTTAATTATTTGTTTACTTTCTGTCACTTCCACTAGACTGTAAATTCTCTGACAGCAGAGACTGAGTTTTCCTTTCTTTTTTAAATTACTATTTACTAAGTAAACCCTCTCTATAACAATAATTATGTGTTAATATTTATTAGCAAACATAAGCTGGCTAAATGAATCAATTAAGAGTTGGCTAAATAAAAAAACACAAAGGCATTACATGTCTGGTAGTTTCAAACCTGAACTCACTCCTTTCTCTTATTTTGGGAACAATATATAATGATTAAGAGACAAAGAGAGAGGAGAGGAAAGGAAATAAGGAAAGGAAGGAGAAGGGGAGAAATAGAGGAAGGGACAAAAAACAAGAGCATTAGTGAAGGTCATAGGCCCGTAGAACTCAGTGTTGTCAGAATAAATAACGTTATTGAAAAGATAGACTGCTATCGTCTATATGCATACTAGTCCTATATGAGGAAATAAATATGGTTACATATTGAAACAGATCTTTGTTTCAAGAGTCTGACTTTCCCAAGGTTAGAAATCTGTTGAATCACATGTAACACATTCTCCAGTTTCCCTTGCCTTCTTGCTCCTGACATTCAATGCTATTCTCTGTGAAGTTTTGACCCCAGCGTTAGCCAGCCTTAATATTTCCTACTTTTCTCTAACTTTCCTCTGACATCATCACACTGTTCCAGACAATATGTGTTTTTGTCTAGCGTTCCATGTAGATCAGCTCTGGATAGTTCTCAGAATATCAAGAGATGCTACAGAACTTGCCCTCAAAGACATAATAGCTTCTGTCAGCCATGCTACAGTTTCTAGTCAATAAGGGAAACTGAAGCTTTTAAACTAACATTTAGAAAATGACAAATGTGGAGGCATCACATTTCCTGATTTCAAACTATATTACAAAGCTATAATAATCAAAACAGTACAGTACTGGCATTAAAAACAGGCACATAGTCCAATGGAACAGAACTGAGAATCCAGAAAGAAATCCACACATATATGGTCAACTAATCTTTCACAAGGGCACCAAAACACACAATAGGGAGAGGAGAGTCTCTTCAATAAATAGTTTTGGGAAAACTAGATATCGCCATGCAAATGAATGAAATTGGACTCTTATACTGTACACAAAAATTAACTCAAAATGGAGTATAGACTTAAATGTAGTATCTACACCATTAAATTCCTAGAAGAAAACCTCCTTGACATTGGTCTTGGCAATGGATTTTTTTGTATGTGACACCAAAAATATGGGCAACAAAAGCAAAAGTAAGCAAGTGGGACTACATCAAACTAAAAAAAGATTCTGCACAGCAAAAGAACAATTAACAAAGTGAAAAGGCAGCCTACAGAATGGAAGAAAATATTTGCAAATCATACGTCTGACAAGGAGTTAACATCCAAAATATATAAGGAACTCACATAACTCAAGAACAAAAAAACAATGGGCAAAAGACCTGAATAGATATTCAAAGACATACAAATGGTTAATTGGCATATGAAGAGGTATTCAACATCACTGAACAACAGGGAAATACAAATCAAAACCACCATAAGATAATACCTCACCCCTGTTAAGATGGCTATTATCAAGAAGACAAGTTAGAACAAGTGTTGGAGAGGGTATGAAGAAAAGGGAACACTTATACACTGATGGAGGGAAATGTAAATTGGCACAACCAAAATGAAAATGGAACTGAAGTGCCTCAAAAAATTTAAAATAGAACTACCATATGATCCAGCAATCCCACCATTTTTACAGTGGGTAAACACACAAAGGAAATGAAATCAGTATCTTAAAGAGACACTGATATCTACAATCCCATGTTCATTGACACAGTCACAATGCAACAATATAGGTGAACCTGGAAGACATTATGCTGAGTGAAATAAGCCAGATGCAAAAGATAAAGACTGTATGATTCACTTATGTGTGAAATCTAAAGAAGCTGAATTCTTAGAGGAAATGGTGGTTATGGGGGGTGAGGAATGGGAGAGACATTGGTTAAAGGGTACAAATTTTCAGTTATAAGATGAATAAGTTCTGGGGTCTAATATACAGCATGGCATGATAGTTAATAAAACTGTATTATGTGCTTGAAATTTATTAAGAGATTAGATCTTAAGCGTTCTCACCATGGGAAAAAAAAAAAAGGCGACCACATGAGGTGATGGATGAGTTAATTAGTTTGATTGTGGCAATCATTTCACAACGTATACATATATCAAGTCATGTTGCACACTTTAAATATATACAATTTTTATTTTGACAACTATACCTCAATAAAGCTGGAGGGACAAAAGGAAAAAATGACATGTAACATATGCAAAAAGCAGAGAACTTTGGGTACACATGCAATACAAGAAAAGCAGAATAAAACTATCTAGTTAAAAAGTCCAGAGATGGGGTGCCTGGGTGGCTCAGTCGGTTAAGCGTCTGCCTTCAGCTCAGGTCATGATCCCAGGGTCCTGGGATTGAGCCCCATGTCTGGCTCCCTGCTCAGCAGGGAATCTGCTTCTCTCTCTGCCCCTCCCCCTGCTCATGTGCTCTCTCTCTCTCTCTCTCTCTCAAATAAATAAATAAAATATTTAAAAAAAAATAAAAATAAAAATAATTAAAAGTCCAGAGATAACCTTTGTGTGCATGACTATACTTTTAAGAGATGTTTTATAAGTGCCTAAATATTACTTGAAAAAAATTTTTACTTGCTTCCAGATTACTGCTTATATTCCTATCAAATTAAAATCTTTGTTGTTATTTAAATATAGAATGATGCCTGATGACTAAATCCCAGACAGATCAGAGCCAATAAGGAATGTAAATACTGTATATGGTACCTTTAAAAAGTCTAGAGAGACATTAAGACACTTTTAATAATGTTATTCTCAAGTACAGTGGTATTGAATTGAACATCAAAAAGGAGTCAGAACCAAACAAGAAATCCCAAAGAACTGAGCTTCTTTCAATTCTGCTAACTCAGGCTTTTAAATTCAATGATGGATTTCCACATCTATAATCCCACATACAGTAGTCCCTTACTATCTCACACTACCCCTCACCAGCTGCATAATTGACACTAATAACTCTTTTATTTTTTTATTTTTTAAAAAATTGTATTATGTTACGTTAATCACCATACATTACATCATTAGTTTTTTTGTTTTTTTTTTAAGATTTTATTTATTTATTTGACACAGAAAGACAGCTAGAAAGGGAACACTAGCAGGGGGAGTGGGAGAGGGAGAAGCAGGATCCCTGCTGAGCAGGGAGCCCAATGCGGGGCTCGATCCCAGGACCCTGGGATCATGACCTGAGCTGAAGGCAGACACTTAACGACTGAGTCACCCAGGCACCCCTACATCATTAGTTTTTGATGTAGTGTTCCATGATTCATTGTTTGCATATAACATCCAGTGCTCCATTCAGTACGTGCCCTCTTTAATACCCATCACCAGGCTAACCCATCCCCCCACCCTCCTCCCCTCTAGAACCCTCAGTTTGTTTCTCAGAGTCCATAGTCTCTCATGGTTCGTCTCCCCCTCCGATTTCCCCCCATTCATTTTTCCCTTCCTACTATCTTCTTTTTTTTTTTTAAACATATAATGTATTATTTGTTTCAGAGGTACAGATCTGGTCAACAGTCTTACACAATTCACAGCGCTCACCCTGGCACATAC
>NW_027708856.1:0-14447 GCF_054177405.1 Leptonychotes weddellii | reverse complement strand
TACTTAATAGTGAGTGTAGATGAGCAAAACAGAACAAGGAAGCAAATTATTTTCTTTCAACTGATTGTTTAATATTTTGTAAGAATGCTTTTGAAGTGTATGATAGATGGGAGCATTGCTTTTAACTTCAAATTTTGACATAATTTGAAATTTAGGGAAAAGTTGCAAGGCTTGTGCAAAGAATTCTTGATGCCATTCACCCAGATCCCTGTGTGAACATATACCATATTTGCTTATTCCCTTTCTAGTTTTTCTCCACCACCACCCTGTCCCGCTCCTTCCAGTCCACACACACTTTTCTGAGAGTGGATTGTAGACATAGTGCCCCTTTACCTCTAAATACTCCCATGTGTTTTCCTAGAAACAAAGGCATTCCTTTATATGATTAATTTCAATATAATTATTAAAATCAGGACACTGAACATTGATAGAATACTATTTTGTAATCTACAGATCTTACTCAGGCATTTCCTGTTGACTCATTTGGCATAGAAAATCCCTGATTATGTGTTTGTTGTTTTTAGCCTCTAATCTAGAGCAGTTCTTCAGTATATATTTGTCTTTCATGATATTGACCCTTTTGATGGGTACATGCCATTTATTTTGTAGACCATCCCTTAATTTGAGTTTGTCTGATGTTTCTTCTTGATTAGATACAGGATATGCTTTTTTGGAAGGAAAATTATAAAAGTGTTGTGTTGTTCTCAGTGTGTCATTTCAGGAAGCACATGATGTTGATTTATCCTTTTACTGGTGATGTTAACTTTCATCTTTTGGCTAAGGATAGTATCTACAGGGTTTTTCAAACTCTGCAGTATTAACATTTGGGGCTGGGTAATTCTTTATTGAGAATAATTCTTTATTGAGAATCGATGGGAGGGAGCGGTGCTGTCCTGTACATTTTTGGATGTTTAGCATTACCTCTGACCTCTACCCACTAGATGCCGGTAGCACACTCCCCAATTGTGACAACCAGAATGTCTTCAGACATTGCTAAATGTCCTCTAGGGGGCAAAATTCCCTCCCACTCCCTTGAGAACCACTAATTATTGTAATGTTACTGTTTTTCTCCTAGAGTTAATAAGTGTCTCATAGGGAGATATTTGGGGATTTCATATATGTCCCCTTGCCCCGAAAACTTCCACCTACTTGTTTTCGTAAAAATCTATTGATACTTCTTGCCTGCATCAGTTATGATTTGATGGTTGCCGAATAGTAATTTTCTAATTCCATCATTCCTTCCACATTTATTAGTTGACTTTTTACTGTAAGGAAGAACTTTTCCTTCTGTGTTTACTTATTTGTATTGGTTTGGATTCATATTTTATTCAGTAGACTATAACATTACTAAGTTTATTTAATGCACAAATTATCTTGATTTGGCCATTGGGAGCCCACCAAGCTGCCCTCTCTGTCCTTTTGACATATCCTTATCAGTCTTTAAGTACTTCCTTCCTTTTCACAATAATATGTTCCAGGCTCATCTATATATACTTTCCCTACCCTAGCCTAAAACCAGCCTTTTCTCTGTGAAGGCCTGGGTTTTTTTAGTCAGTAATGTTATTTATAAGCTGAGATCTTGATGCTAGTAATCTTTATTACTAGAATGTCATTTTTTCTAGGTCCTCTCAATGGATAAAGCTAGGAAATATGTTTAGGTATATACGTATGTGCATGTATACATGTATACACACATCTTGTATCGATTTATGTGTGTATTAAAAATGGTAAGTTCATATTGATACCTCTAATATTTCAGTCCAGTATCACAGGATTCATTCTATTCTTCTTCCTTCTCATATTTGTAATTTCCTTCTGCCACAGTCAGAAACTTGGCTTCCTGTGGATACATTTTGAATCCTTAGAATATAAGCTGTCAAAGATCTCAATAGCTAGCTGTGAGTCTTAAAATCAACTAATCTGACTTTTTTTTTTAATATCATTTTCAGGGCCATAATCGTATCATTGCCTACAGTAGACCAGTTTATTTCTGTTTATGTTGTGGTCTTATTTGGCTCTTGGATTATGGTAGCAGAAACCTTACTACAACCAAGTTCAAATTATATGGAATAACTTTCACTAATCCACTGGTGTTTATATCAGCCAGGGATTTAGTTATAGGTGAGTCATCTTTAAAGTATTTCAGATCTTAACATTAATTTATTTGTACACAAATAGTTCCCTGATAAATAGATCAATTATATAGTTAAAAATGGTTTTAATAGATTTACTTTGCTGTTTATTGTAATCCTCTCAGTGAGGAACAAAACTATAGGGCTATTATGAATGAAAAATTTAATGATGAATAAATATTACAGTAATTCTTCTGTCTTGAAGCAGATGCGATGGAAGTTTTCCTTTGGATTCTGTATCTCAGATAACTATTATATGAAAATGGTTGAAATAATTTTAAAAGCTGTTCTTTATCATTGAAAAAATTATTTAATACCCAAGCAGTTACATAGAAATAATTTTAAATGATGTTTTTTTTTTTTAACTGCTTAGTAGTTTATATTCATTTTGGATTTTTTTTATCATTTATGATCTTAAAATGAACAAAAGGATGGATGTTGTATAAATGTTTTTAATATGCTTTTCTTTTCTTCTGTAGTGTTTACACTCTGTTTCCCAATAGTGTTTTTCATTGGTCTCCTGCCTCAGGTGAATACATTTGTAATGTACCTTTGTGAGCAATTGGATATTCATATCTTCGGTGGTAATGGTGAGTAGTTCCTTTTAAAAATGACAGATTACAGTATTACTTTTACAGATCATTAAGTAATAAAGTAACATTAAAATACCTTTCCAGTTTTCATTTTAGAATTGAAATTAGAAAAAGGAAATTATTTAATAATTAAAGACTGAGCAGGAATTACTTTGTAGATAGAAAGAAGTAGTCAAGTCTGCCACTTTATTGAAAGATCCAGAAATAATGGAGTTACTTTATAAGAAATGATGAAGTACTATTGTCTAAAACTAAAAGTGGTAGTGCGTTTAGATGGAATCTATATAGACTTATGAAATATTTATAAAAGGTTATCTATCCCAAATAGATTGACCCCTGATACATGACATTATATTTGAATTTTGAACTAGTATATGTATTTGGTATATCTCTGAATATGGTTTCAGAGCTTTGTTATTTCTTTAGAATGGAAACACCAAAACCAGATGCTTTTAGTAAAAGTATTTTCCTAGATAAGATTTTTAGAAGTATCTCTCTGTTTGGAGTAGAATATGTGGATATGAATTGATACGCTTAGAAATTTATTCCCCTCTTACATGTATATTTTACTTCGAAAATGAGAAAGACCATACCAGTATTACTCTGAAATAGATAATGGTTTGCAAAACTTGAAAATAATTTTATGGATAGACACTGTGGTTAAAATACATTGTTATTTAATTTAACCATTTAAAATTTTACTTGAAAGTTGAGTGTATAACTAGAGAAAAAACATAAAAGGAAAAGAAATTACTATAACTTTTGTGGTCCATTTCTCTTCATACTTCACGTTTGTAGTCCACATCTTCTAAGCATATGCATTGAAATCATCTCTGTTGATAAAATGTTGTTATTGTGGCTTAAATTTTAAATAGAAACTAATCTCTTCCTTTGTTGCTATGAATCTAGGGCATTTTTGATGTTTTGAAAAATTTTTGAAGGGGTGTGAATGAAGACTAGGCTGGCCTTCAGCATAGCTTAATGGGTAGAAGATTGTTTCAGTATTTAGGGTCTGGAGGGTGCTTAGGGTAGGTAATTTATAATAGTGGGCTTCATCATATTGTTACAAACTTGTGCAAGGTGTTAGCTTTTTAATATCTCCTAAAGAAGATTTTTTCCTGTAGGTTTTTTTTCATGGTTATCATATAAAATTACCATGAACAAAATCTATTATTCATATTTTAAAAATAAAGGAGAGCTATCTTAGCCATCCCCTAGTCCTTATTATTAGTAATCCCATTGAATCTATTTTTTTCCACTTGTAAGAATAGAATTTTTAAGATTTTTTTAATCTTTTATTGAAGTATAGTTCTTTGATGTTGACATACAATATATTAGTTTCAGGTATGTGACATAGTAATTTAATAATTTTATACATTAAAAAATGCTTGCCCCCATAAGTGTAGTTATCATCTGTCACTCTACAAAGTTATTACAATATTATTGACTGTATTCCCTATGCTGTACTTTTCATTCTGTGATTTATTTATTTTATGACTGGAAGTTTGTCTCTTTATCCCTTTCACCTATTTTGCCCAGCCCCCCAGTTTGGCAACCACCAGTTTGTTACATATGTTCGTGAGTCTGTTTCTGTTTTTGTTTTTTGTTTGTTTTGTTTTTTAGATTCTACATGTGAGTGAAATCATATGGTATTTGTCTTTTTTTGCCTGACCTATTTCACTTGGGATAATGCCCTGTAGGTCCATCCATGTTGTTGCAGCAAATGGCAGTATTTCATTCTTGTTTGTGGCTGAGTCTGTTGATGGACACTTACCTTGCTTCCATATCTTGACCATTGTAAATAATGCTGCAATAAACATAGGAGTGAATGTATCTTCTCGAGTTAGTGTTTTCGTTATTTTTGGGAAAATACCCAGAAATGGAATTAACTGGATCATCTGGTAGTTCCATTTTTAATTTTTTGAAGAACTTCCATACTGTTTTCCTTAGAGGGTGCACCAGTTTACGTTCCCATCCACAGTTGCATGAGTGTTTCCTTTTCTCCACGTCTCGCCAACACTTGTTATTTCTTGTCTTTTTGATGCTAGCCACTGTGGTATAAGCTGATACCTGATTGTGGTTTTGATTTGCATTGATGATCAGTGATGTTGAATGTCTTTTCATGTGTCTGTTGGCCATCTATATATCTTCTTTAGAAAAATTTCTATTCAGGTCTTCTGTACATTTTAATCGGATTACTTACAGTTTTTGCCCATGTTGAGTTGTATGAGTTCTTTATATATTTTGGATATTAACCCTTTATCAGATATGTCATTTGCAGATATCTTCTTCCATTCAGTAGGTTGCCTTTTTGTTTTGTTCTTAGTTTCTTGCATGCTGCAAAAGCTTTTTTAGTTTGATGTAGTCCCAGTTGTTTATTTTGCTTTTGTTTCCCTTTGCTTGAGGAGACAGATCAGGGAAAATATTGCTAAAGCCGATGTCTAAGAGATTACTGTCTGTGTTTTCTTTTAGAAGTTTTATGGTTTCATATCTTACATGTAGGTCTTTAATCCATTTTATTTTTGTGTGTGGTGTAAGAAAGTGGTACGGTTTCATTCTTTTGTGTGTAGCTGTCCGTTTTCTCAAAACCACTTATTGAAGAGGTGGATCTATTTTTTGTTTTTGTTAGTTATTAATTAGTCAGATCTGTACTTTTTTTGTGAGAATTAATTGACACATGGTAATATAAATTTACTTCCTTGGGTAATACAAGTTCTCTTTACAGAGACTAGTATCTTTCGGTGAATACTTAATACATTGCCAGTTCTTTTAAGCCTCTGTAAGCTTCATTTTCCCATACTTCTGTAAATAATAAGATACATTCTTGAAGCATAATGTAGGTACAACTTTTTCTGCCATGTATAAATGTTCATTACTTATAAAGTGAATATATTTTGTCGTGTATCAAAAATTGTGGATAGTAAACCTTTGTCATTTCAAAATCTTTTCAAAGGATAGGATGATGTAACTGAATTTGACATAACTGAATTTTTAAAAGTCAAATGAGTAGATATTTCATTGTAGTCAATATTAAAACATTTTAAATACTTTTAAGATTTTTTTTCCATAAATGTCTGTAAAATATTAAAATTTTTCCCCTTTCCTGTCTAGCCACTACAAGCTTGCTTGCAGCACTTTACAGTTTTATCTGTAGCATTGTGGCAGTAGCCTTACTATATGGATTGTGTTATGGCGCTTTAAAGGTGAGCAATACATTATGGTATGATTTTGTCTTTAAGGCTATTTTTCTTTTTCTTTTTTTTTTAAGATTTTATATGAGAGACAGAGTGAGAGAGAGACAGAGAGAGAGAGATAGAGAACAAGCAGGGAGGGAGGGAGAGGGAGAAGCAGGCTCCCCACTGAGCAGGGAGTCTGACATGGCGCTCAATCCCAGGATCATGACCTGAGCCGAAGGCAGACACTCAACCGACTGAGCCACCCAGGCACCCCTAGGCTATTTTTCTATATGAAGATTGTTTTAAATTGACTAGTAATGATTTAAGCCCCCATCCCTCCATTCTCCCTGCAGCCACTTTAGCATTAATTTCCATGATCTTCGTATATTGAACATTATTCTCATTCTCATTTACTTTGAACTTACAAGCAATTTCATGATTAACCATTATTAAAAGTAAATCCTTATCCATGTAGTAATCATAGGTTAATTTTAGAAACAGATTATTAAAACTAGGTTGGTCTGGGGTAACAGAATATGAAATTAATTTTAGATTTTTACTTAATATATATATATAACTACTATTCACATCAAGATTTCTTAAAACTTGTGAATACAAGTGCTGCAAGGACTGCAATTTAAGATACATTCTAGTAAAAATTAATGCGCTAAAATTCAGCGTCATTATTGGCTTAGAAGGATCTGGATGAGCCTTAATTAGCTCCATTTTAAAAAGATTGCCACCAAGTTGTAAACATAAAAATTTTAAATTTCTTGTAAACAACTCTCAACCCCTATTATTATTATTACGATTATTATCATCATCATCATTAATGGAAGACAATCAGAGAATGATATGGTTGAAAGGACTAAGAAAAGTGACTCATAGCATCCTTTTTTGCATCATTTATTCAGTAGCATTTAGGGAGTGTTTGCTGTGTGCCCAGGACTGTGCGAAACACCATTTCCTGCTTTTAATTGCTTGTCTCTTAGCTGTGATTAATAAGTCAACTAACACTTTCAGTAGAGGATGGTGAGGCTGTGAAAATGGAGTGGTATGGGTATATAAGTTATCACCTTATTTAGCCAAAAGGGATTAAAGATAATTTTCCAAGAGGGTAGCTTTTTAACCAATATTTGACAACTAGAAATCAACTAGTTGAAACACGGGATGAAGAGCCATGGAGTTGTCAAGATAATGTGGTGTGTGCAGGAAACAGCAAATAATTTGGAATTGCTGGAGGTTTGGGTGCATGAGGAAAGATGGCCTTCAGTAAGGCTGGAAAGATAAGCAGTGGCTGGATTATGAAATACTTTACCCTGAACGTATTGGGTGGAGATGGAAGACCATCATAATTTTTTTTTTTTTGACAGACCATCAGAATATTTGAGGTAAGGTAAAGAAATGATCAGTGTTGTGTTTCAGAAAGATTACTTGGTCTCTGGTGTGAAAGGAGAATGAAATATAAGCAGGAGGGATCAGCAGTGGGGTGAGTTGCATTGCAGTCTTGAGATTATGAGGGACCTGGCTAAAATTGGATTCAGTGAATATATCTGGGGACTCTATGGATAAAGAGAGAAAAGCCAGAAGAGGGTCCAGCATGACTTCTGGGTAGGGTCTGCCTTGAACAGCTGGTTAAATAGTGATACCTAGTGCCTAAGATTGGAAATCTTTGAGTTTAGTGAGGAAGGTGGTTGTTTACAGATGGACACATTCATTTGATGACATTTATGGGGTATCCAGAGAAGCATAGTAGGTAGTTATATGTAGAGAGGTTTGAGGTAATGATTAAAAGATTTAGGATTCATCAACCAAATGACAGTGTAAGTAAAAGACTGCTAACCTGGCCTGACAAGAGGAAATGGATACAGATGGAACCCTGGGAAATCCAAGTATTTAAGTGATGGATAGAACAGAGTCCCCCAAAGGAAACTTCAGAGTCAGGATTGTCTGAAAAAAACTTTTTACTGAATTTGGCAGTTAACAGGTTATTGGTGACTTCAACAAAACAGCTTCTTTGGTGTTTTGGCTGAGGAAGTTAGATTATTATAAGGTTGGGTTTGAATAAATATTAAGGAAATATAAGATAGGCTTTTTAAACATGTACATAATGGGGGTTGTTTTCAGGTTTTTATTTTTTAAAAAGATTTGAGACTTGATTGCATTTAAAAGAGGAGGGGGAAACCCAGTAGAGAGAGAGATACTTGATGGAGCTAAACCATGGAGGGAATTGGAGGCAAGGAGATCCAAGCTTCTCCTAGGTCCACTACCTGTAAACCATCCTAGCATACAGGAGTCATGTTTCAAAAGCGCAAGGTTATTTGGGAGTTGAAATCATAGAAATTAACAGTGCAATAAGTTTTCTAGCCCAGTGTACAAACGGCTGTTTAACTATAATTATCTAGTAGAAGAGCAGCAATTATAAAACTGCCAAATAGAACCTTGTATCCTAAGGCAGGCAGGAAGATAAGCTATTTTCCTTTTTTGTTGGTTATGGTGGTTTCATTACACTATTTTAGTTGTAGATGTCACCCATTACAGTAAATCTGCACATTTAGAACAGATTTTTATGTGCTAATGTGGAATGATTTTCAAGATAAACATTTGTTTTTTTTCAAGATTTATTGAAGTATAATCAACAAATGAAATTATAAGATATTAAAAGTGTATGTGATGATTTGATTCGCTGTGAAAGGACTCCCCTCATCAAGTTAATACATTTACCACCTCACATATTTTTTTGTTTTGTTTTGGTGAGAGCATTTAAGTTCTTCTCTTTTAGCAAATTTTAGTTATACAATACAGTGTCATCAACCAGAATCATTATGCTATACATTAGATCCTCAGACCTTATTCATCTTGTAAAAAATTTTTAAGTTTAAGTTTTTTTTTTTTTAAAGATTTTATTTATTTATTTGAGAGAGAGAGAATGAGAGAGAGCACATGAGAGGGGGGAGGGTCAGAGGGAGAAGCAGACGCCCTGCCGAGCAGGGAGCCTGATGCGGGACTGATCCAGGGACTCCAGGATCATGACCTGAGCCGAAGGCAGTCGCTTAACCAACTGAGCCACCCAGGCGCCCAAGTTTATTTAAATTTTTAATTGAACTATAATTGACATATATCATTATATTAGTTTCAGATGTACAACATAATTTGATATTTGTATTGTGAAGTGATCACAATAAGTCAAATTAACATTGTTCAACACACAGTTAAAAAGTTTCTTTTGTGTGTATCCTGATGAAAACTTTTAAGAACTTTCTCCTAGCAACTTTCAAATATGCAATGCTGTCTTACTAAATACAGTCACTATTTTCACCTTCACTCATTTCTCACCGTCCCCCCCGCAGCCTAGACCTTTATTGAAAGTTTGTACTCTTTTACCAACCTTTCCCTATTTCCCCCACCTCCCTGTTCCTAGCAGCCACTTTTCTATTCTGTTTCTATGAATTCGCCTTTTTCTTAAAAAAAGAAAAAAAAGTTTTCACGTATATATGATACCATGCATTATTTGTCTTTTCTCTATCCAGCTTATTTCAGTTAGCATAATGCCATGCATTTCATCCATGTTGTTACAAGTGACAAGATTTCCTTCCTTTTTAAGGTTGAGTAATATTCCTTTGTGGATGTGATATATATCACATTTTCGTGTGTGTGTCTTAATAAAAAGGAAGGTAATACCCTCAAAAATGGATGTTCCTTTGTGCTGCTGGTTTTGTTTTTGTTTTTTTTTTTAAATACATCCAGTGGCTTGTATATACATAGAATGATGGAAGAATATACAAGAAATTGATAACCGTAGTTACTTCTGGGCAGTTAGATGCATTGGGAGACATTATTGCATACCTTTAGGAATTTTTTTTTTTTTTTAAAGATTTTATTTATTTATTTGACAGACAGAGACACAGCGAGAAAGGGAACACAAGCAGGGGGAGTGGGAGAGAGAGAAGCAGGCTTGCTGCAGAGCAGGGAGCCCGACGCGGGGCTCAATCCCAGGACTCTGGGATCATGACCTGAGCCGAAGGCAGACGCTTAACGACTGAGCCACCCAGGGGCCCCTAGGAATTTTTTTTTTTAAATCTATTCACTAATACAGACTTTTACATTTATTATTTATTGATTTCTGCTTTCCTTGTGTTTACTCTTTCATTTTTCCTTGAACTTTTTGGCTCAAAAGCTAAGTTTTGTTCTACTTTACCTCATTCTAGTAATGTGTGTATACTTTCTAGGTGTTTTCATATTTTTAAGAGATTCCTAGAATTTGGGCCATTACAGAGTAAAGAGAAAATGTTCAAACCCACTACAGTGGGTAGAACAAACCCATCTTTTAATCTTTTGTAGTAGGTCAACTTCCCTTTTGTTTTCATAGTTACTGAATTTTGTCCCACTTCTGAATCAGAGTTCATTGAAAACTCAGAGGTGGTTGGATTTGTTTTGCTTTTTGTTTTTTTAGTTAGTGATTCAGTAAAGGTTGTAGTTACTATCTATTTAAATATTCATGAATTATATTAAATGTTGATTATTATAAATTCCTAGTAACTAAGTAAGTGATTTTGAGATCAATTTAAGTATGCTTTTCCTTTGTCTGAGAACAATAAAAAGTAGTGTCAAGCATTTGTCAGATAAAGGCAGGAATCTTTAGTTTTCTCCAAATACTTGTTTTGTTTTAATTGAAGAAAAATTTACATAGAGTGATATCCATGTGTCTTAATTACACAATTTGATAAGTTTTAGCAAATGCATATACCTGGGTAATACATACCCTTCTCAAGATGTAGTTCCATCACCACAAGAAATTTCCCTCATGTTCCTTTTTCAGTCCCCCCTGTCCCAACCACTTTTACTATAGATTTGGGGTTCTTGAACTTCATATAAATGGAATCATACCTCTTTTGTAGCTGATGTATTTTGTTCAATATAACGTTTTGAGATTCATTCACATTATGTGTTCCTTTTTATTGCAGGAAAATATCCCATTTAGTTTTAAATCGTCCCTATTGCCATTGTATGCATATGTCAACTTCTCTGCTGTCTTAGAGGTGAACATCTGAGTTGCTTAGAGTTTAGGAATATTTTTTTTAAGACTTTATTTATTTATTTGACAGAAAGCGAGCACAAGCGAGGGGAGGGGTAGAGGGAGAGGGAGAAGCAGGCTCCACACTGAGCAGGGAGCCTGATGTGGGGGTCGATTCCAGGACCTTGGGATCATGACCCAAGCCGAAGGCACACACTTAAGAGACTGAACCACCTAGGCGCCCCTAGAGTTTAGGAATAGTATAAATAAAGCTGCAACGAACACACACATGGTTTAATTTTCTTGGGTAAATCCCTAGAAATGGAATTGCTAGTTTTCTGAAGCAGGACATCTTTTTATTAGTTTTAATGTTTACTAAAGTTGTGCATGTGTATCTTTCAAAGAATCAGATATTTCTACAAGACTTATCACCAGGAACAACCATCCCCTACCTCTTTATCCCTTCCTTAGAGTTACCACTTTCAATTCTTTTTTTTTTTTTTTTTTAAAGATTTTATTTATTTATTTGACAGAGAGAGACACAGCGAGAGAGGGAACACAAGCAGGGGGAGTGGGAGAGGGAGAAGCAGGCTCCCCGCAGAGCAGGGAGCCCGATGCGGGACTCGATCCCAGGACCCCGGGACCATGACCTGAGCCGAAGGCAGTCGCTCAACCAACTGAGCTACCCAGGCGCCCACCACTTTCAATTCTTTGAGTTGATTCTTTTTTTTTTTTAGAGTTTTTAAAAAAAATTTTATTATGTTATGTTAATCACCATACATTACATCATTAGTTTTTGATGTAGGATTCCATGATTCATTGTTTGCATATAACACCCAGTGCTCCATTCAGTACGTGCCCTCTTTGACTTGATTCTTTTGGTATTTGCCTCTCAGTGTCTAAGAAACTAACTTACACTTCTTATATTTTGTCAAGTTTTATGCATTATCCATGGACTGTGCTTTATGGAAGTTGTAGGCTTAACTTTCTTTCACCTCTCACTGCACATCTCAACCACATGTGGCCTTCCTTGTCTCTCTCATATACCTGATATGTTTCCCTTTATCATCACTGTGCAAATGCTATTCCAACATACATTTTGTTTTCTCTTTTACTTTGTTTATGTATTTATCTCTCTGTCATTCTCAAATTCCTGTATTGTTTAACTTCCTTCTCAGTAAATCCAGACATCGGGAGCTTCAGTTCCTGGCTCCACCACTTAACTGAACAAATTACTTGAACCCTTTGCACCTGAGTTTTCTCATCTATAAACTGGGGAGCAATAGTATATATCTCCAAGGATGATCATAAGAATTGTTTAGGAAATACTAAGCAAAGATCTAAGAATGGGGCTTGACACATAATGTTCAATATGACGATAATGATATTTTGATGTAGCCATCACAAAAAGGTCTGTATGTTGTGATGTGTAACAATTTTCAAGACTTTATTATTTAAAAAAAAACCCCAAGTTGTATAATAAGCTACTATTTGGATCCCCCTTCTTGAATCCCAGAGAAAGAAGAAGGAATAGAATGCTGTTTACTCAGTGGCCATACATAAGAACTATTAACTATTCTTTTATCAGTATTATCTACTCTTTACCAAGTACCATGCTATTAGACTCCAGAAATATTGCAGTGAGCAGACATGACATGACATATCCACATCCACATGTTTGGTTGACTTTAGAAGCTAGCCTTTGCATTATTTATTTTGGGGAATATGCAGTTTATTATTCAAGAGCACTGAATGCCTACTGAATTTTCTGGAAGATAATGAAATAATGGCATATTATGAGCAAAAGTATCAGGATAAAAGCACAGCAGTGTCTCTTCTGTTTTATCTAATGTGTTGTACCACGTGTTGCCTTTTCCCTACTCCATTATTATATATAATCAGACATGTGCTGCACCAAGTTATTTCATTTTTCTAAAGGGAGAATGTAGTTTACCATAAGCTTAATACCACTTGAAATATGAAAGAAATTGACAGCAGCATGTATCAGAAGCAAATGTACTATCCTTAGCGTATAAATAGAGCTTAGTACCAAAAGAAATCTGAAGATGATCAGAAAGTACTAAATTTAAATTTATCTGGAATAAAATACAATTAATAATATGGCTAAAAAGTTTTTGGTAAATTTAATTATCTTACTCCAAAATACTGACATAAAAGAATTATGTGATAGATGATAAATTAGATGCATATTGTTCTATGAAACTTTTTTCCCAACAGGATTCTTGGGATGGCCAGCATATTCCAGTACTTTTCTCCATTTTTTGTGGTTTATTAGTGGCAATATCCTATCATCTCAGCCGACAAAGCAGTGATCCATCTGTACTTTTGTAAGTGAAATCAATTGTTACTGAATTAAATTTAAATAAGTTCACATTTCTTTCAAATTTAACTTTCAATATCTGTTTTCCCACTGCCTTGTCAGAGTGCTGTTGACTTAATCTATATTAGGTTTCAAATATATTAACATTGGATCATTCTAACCAGTTGGGCTGGGAATATTTGTTAGCATTTTCTCTCCTAAAAAGTATTAAAAATATATTTTAATAAAAATATTCTCCTTGTATGCTTATTTATAGCATTGTAAACTCTTTAAACATTATCATTTGCTAATGATTAAATATACTTGGAATGCTTATCTTTTTTTTTTAAAGATTTATTTTAGAGAGCAAGCGAATGAGCGTGCGTGCATGATTGGGAGGGGTAGAGGGAGAGAGAATCTCAAGCAGACTCCTCGCTGAGTGTGGGAACCCAATGTGGAATTTGATCTCAGGACCCTGAGGTCAGGACCTGAGCAGAAACCTAGAGTTGAACACTTAACCGACTGCACCACCCAGTCACTCCTGAATACTTGATTTTTTATCATAAACTTCATTTGTCATTTGAAGTACTGGTTTTCAGGTTATGAATGTGTTCTTTATTAATTATTTTTCTTTCTTTTTCTTTTTTTAATTTAAAGCTCTTTGGTGCAATCCAAGATTTTTCCAAAAACAGAAGAGAAAAATCCGGAAGACCCTCTGTCTGAAGTAAAAGATCCACTGCCTGAAAAACTTAGAAATTCTGTTGTAAGTTTTAGCTTTTTACAATCACCTGAAAGATGTAAATTTTATTTTATTTTATTTTTTTAAATTTTATTATGTTATGTTAGTCACCATACAATACATCATTACTTTTTGATGTGGTAATCCACGATCTGTTGTTTTCGTATAACACCCAGTGCTCCATGCAGTACGTGCCCTTCTTAATACCCATCACCGGGCTAACCAATCGCCCCTCCCCCCTCCCCTCTAAAACCCTGTTTGTTTCTCAGAGTCCATAGTCTCTCATGGTTCATCTCTCCCTCCAATTCGCCCCCCTTTCATTTTTCCCTTCCTTCTCCTAGTGTCCTCCATGCTATTCCTTATGTTTCACAAATAAGTGAAACCATATGATAATTGATTTTCTCTGCTTGACTTATTTCACTTAGCATAATCTCCTCCAGTCCCATCCATGTTGATGTAAAAGTTGGGTATTC
>NW_027708855.1:0-334 GCF_054177405.1 Leptonychotes weddellii | reverse complement strand
CCTGTAGTCATGAAGCAATTTTATAATAAACCATCAGATCTAATAGGGAAAGGGCCCCCTCCTGAAATGTGTCTTCTTCTCCAGGGGAGCTGCGGTGAGCTATTCTGACATTTATTCATCCTTTCGTTCCGGAGTCCGTTCGCGAAGGTTTACATCAACCCTGTGGGATTTTTTATTTTGCGGTCGCCACGAAGCTCCGACATCTTTACCATACTGACTTTTCCCACTTAGGAACACAGGAAAACTGGGTCAGGCTTATTCCCAGATATTTGTATACATTCTTGATACTCTGAACTGTATGGTTTTTAAAACTGCATTTCCCAGCTCAGTGCTG
>NW_027708854.1:0-334 GCF_054177405.1 Leptonychotes weddellii | reverse complement strand
GGGATCGAGTCCCGCATCGGGCTCCCTGCTCAGCAGGGAGTCTGCTTCTCCCTCTGACCCTCCTCCCTCTCATGCTCTCTCTATCTCATTCTCTCTCTCAAATAAATAAATAAATAAAATCTTTAAAAAAAAAAAAAAGAAAACGGTGGCGTAAGACACCTAGAATAACAGCTGGGTAGAGGTGATAATGGCCAGTATTATTTTTTTCGGGCTCATTAACTAGATTCTGTTTGAGATTATCTTGAAAGCAGCAGCTTTAGATTCCTGGAGCTAAAAAAGAATTCCACGCATGGCCTTTTTGCTTTTTAAATAACTCTATTAAATGTATTCTTTG
>NW_027708853.1:0-334 GCF_054177405.1 Leptonychotes weddellii | reverse complement strand
TAAAAGAAGGGTGTTGGTTAGGCCTTCAGCTCTTGATTGCGGCTCAGGTCATGGTCTCAGGGTCCTGGGATCAAGCCCCACATCAGGATCCCCAGTCAGTGGGGAGTCTGCTTCTCCCTCTCCCTCTACCCCTCCCTCTCCCTCTCCCTCTGTTCACACACACTCTCTCTCTCAAATAAATAAATCTTTTTTTTTTTTTAAAAAAGAAAGATTAAAGCATCCCTTTTAGAGATTTACAAGGATAAGTGATCAGATCTTAAAAGCAAAGAGACAATAAAAAACAAAACGGGGAGACGAACCATGAGGGACAGTGGACTCTGAAAAACAAACTGAG
>NW_027708852.1:0-334 GCF_054177405.1 Leptonychotes weddellii | reverse complement strand
TTTTCTTTTTTTTTTTTTTTTAAAGATTTTATTTATTTATTTGACAGAGAGAGACACAGCGAGAGAGGGAACACAAGCAGGGGGAGTGGGAGAGGGAGAAGCAGGCTCCCCGCAGAGCAGGGAGCCCGATGCGGTACTCAATCCCAGGACCCTGGGATCATGACCTGAGCTGAAGGCAGTCGCTTAACCAACTGAGCCACCCAGGCGCCCGCTTTTTCAACTTTTTAAAAAGAAGCTCTTAGTTCTTCAACAGCCCCGTAGCCTTTAACTAAGTGAATTGGGAAGGTTTTAGGGAAGGGTGAGGCTTTGATCTCTTCCAATATCTATTATAATT
>NW_027708851.1:0-334 GCF_054177405.1 Leptonychotes weddellii | reverse complement strand
TGGCAGGATATAAAATCAATGCACAGAAATCAGTTGCATTTCTAAACACTAACAATGAGACAGAAGAAAGAGAAATTAAAGAGTTGTTAGGAATAAACCTAACCAAAGAGGCAAAGGATCTGTACTCTGAAAGCTATAGAACACTTATGAAAGAAATTGAGGAAGACACAAAGAAATTGAGGAAGACACAAAGAAATGGAAAAACATTCCACGCTCATGGATTGGAAGAACAAATATTGTTAAAATGTCTATGCTACCTAGAGCAATCTATACATTCAATGCAATCCTAATCAAAATACCATCAACTTTTTTCACAGAGCTGGAACAAATAATC
>NW_027708850.1:0-334 GCF_054177405.1 Leptonychotes weddellii | reverse complement strand
GGAGGCCCGGTAGAGTCGGTCCTCCTTAGTGGCTAGACCGTTTCCCACTGCCCTGCTGCTAATTGTTCCAGAAGGCACACTAACGCCGCTCTCTAGCCCTGTGGGCCTGTGGGCTGAGCCTCGTGAAGGCCTGCTTTCACATCGCAGCCTTGCTCTTGCTGACAACGGCCGCCAGGCGCATCACTCAGGGTCCGGGTGCGCCCGGCCCGCCTGCCCTACCTGCTGCCTCGCCTTCGTGGTCCCAGCCCCACTCACCTGGAAGGAACAAGAGCCCATGTTCGCTGAACACTTGCTATGAATCAGGAGCCAAGGCAAGCATGTGACCTGTCTCATC
>NW_027708849.1:0-334 GCF_054177405.1 Leptonychotes weddellii | reverse complement strand
GAAGCACCCCGACCTTTGCCCCCAGGCCTCCAGAGATCCTCGCTTTCACCCACCTTCCCATTATCAGAATGAATTCTTAGGGTGATGATGGTCCTCTCTCATAGGTTTCTGTCAGTAATCTATATGCTCCAAAATGTCTCTGAGACACTCGGATAGAAGATGCTATGAACTGTTCCCTTTTGTGTTTGCTGTTCTGTCAAAGCAGTCACGTTTCGTGTGCCAGCGTCAGCTGATAGGACCCAGCCCAGACCCAAGAGCTGACAGCTCCTCGGGCAAAATCTCCAGGGCTGCATTTGGTCATCTCACCTACTGATGCTGAATTTAGGATTTAATT
>NW_027708848.1:0-334 GCF_054177405.1 Leptonychotes weddellii | reverse complement strand
GTGTACCTGTGGGGAAGGGGACTCTGGTATATTTCAAAAGACTCTTCTTTGGAGGTTTTAAGTTTGCAGGTGGCTAATCATCTGTGACAATAAGATCAGAGAATTAAACTAGAATCCACTCTATTAAGACGGTTCTTTCCCCTCCTTAACTCCATTATCTTATTCTCTATCAGAAGGGATCCTTGATTGCCTCGTGTCCAGAAATACTGGGAAAATTCTGATACTTTTAACCATGATGTTCTGAAATTCTGATCTTCGTATCTTAGGCTTGTTCTGATAGCCTCTTAGGCACGTCAGGTTGTGTTACAAGAAAAATAGGTCCCGGTCAGCTAAT
>NW_027708847.1:0-334 GCF_054177405.1 Leptonychotes weddellii | reverse complement strand
TTTGGGTGTTGAGTTTGATAAGTTCTTTGTGTATTTTGGATACTAGCCCTTTATGATATGTCATTTACAAATATCTTCTCCCATTCTGTTGGTTTTCTTTTGGTTTTGTTGACTGTTTCCTTTGCTGTGCAAAAACTTTATATCTTGATGAAGTCCCAATAGTTCATTTTAGCCCTTGCTTCCCTTGCCTTTGGTGACATTTCTAGGAAGAATTTGCTATGGTTGAGGTCGAAGAGGTTGCTGCCTGTGTTCTCCCCTAGGATTTTGATGGATTCCTGTCTCACATTTAGGTATTTCATCCATTTTGAGTCTATTTTTGTGTGTGGTGTAAAGA
>NW_027708846.1:0-334 GCF_054177405.1 Leptonychotes weddellii | reverse complement strand
TGTGGGCGGGCCAGCTTCGCACCCTTTGTCACCTGCCCCAACACAAGGGATGACCCAGCTTCTCCCACCACCCGTTTTCTGTCTTTTCATTTCTCACAGAGTTTTCAGGTGGTTTGGGTGTTTTTAAATATTCATTTAACTTGTTATTATTTGAATTTTCAAACATACACCGGAGTTGAGAGGCTAATACAAGGGACCCGCGGTACTCATCACCCCCATCCAGAGACTATCAGCTCACGGCCGACCTTATTTCACTGATAACCCAAACCCGGGGGGAGCGTTTCCTCCCTGACGGCAGCAGTGCTGGACTCTGCTTTTCTTGGGGGGGGGGGAC
>NW_027708845.1:0-5949 GCF_054177405.1 Leptonychotes weddellii | reverse complement strand
AAGAAAACATAGGCAGTGAGCTCCTTGATGTCAATCCTGGCAAGAATTTTTTCAATCTGGGGCGCCTGGGTGGCTCAGTTGGTTAAGCGACTGCCTTCGGTTCAGGTCATGATCCTGGAGTCCCGGGATCGAGTCCCACGTCGGGCTCCCTGCTCAGCAGGGAATCTGCCTCTCTCTCTGTCCCTCCCCCCTTTCATGCTCTCTATCTCATTCTCTCTCTCAAATAAATAAATGAAATCTTTAAAAAAAAAAAAAAAAAATTTTTTTCAATCTGACTCCAAAGGCAAGAGCAACAAGAGCAAAAACACACTGGACTACCTCAAACTAGAAAGCTCCTGAACAGTGGAGGAAATCATCAACAAAATGAAAAGGCAAGCGACTGAAATCAAGAACCTATTTGAATATTGTGAATCTGGAAAGGGGTAATATCGAAAATACTTAAAGAGCTCACACTACTCAATGAAAACAAAAAAAGAAGAAACAATCCAATTAAAACACAGAGAACCTAAACAGACATTTTTCCAAAGACGACATGCAGATGGCCAACAGACACATGAAGAGATGCTCAACATCACTCATCATCAGGGAAATGCAAATCAAAACCACAATGAGAGATCACCTCACACCAGTCAGAATGGCAGGTATCAAAAAGAAGTGTTAGTGAGGATGTGGGGGAAAGCAAACACTCGGTGTGCTACTGATGGGAATGTAAATTGGTGCAGCCACTATGGAAAACGATATGGAGGTTCATCAAAAAACTTAAAAATAGAAAAAGAAATTAAAAATAGAACTACCTTACGATAGATAGCAATTCTACTTCTGGGTATTTATCCAAACAAAACAAAACAAACAAAACCAAGCAAACCAATCAAACAAAAAACAAAAACATGAATTGGAAAAGATCTTTGCACACCTATGTTTACTGCAGCCTTATTTACAATAGCCAAGGTTTGGGAGTAGCCCAAGTGTCTATGGACAGGTAAATGAAAAAGATGTGTGTGTGTGTATACAATAAAATATTTCACAATGAAATATTACCCAGCCATAAAAAGAATGAATGACATCTTGCCATTTGCAACAAAATGGATGGACCTGGAGTATATTATGATAAGTGAAATAAACCAAAGACAAATATCATATAATTTCAATTATATGTGGAATCTAAAAAAAACACATGAACAAACAAAACAAAACTCATAGAAACAGCAAACAGATTAGTGGTTGCCAAAGGGAGGAGGGTTCCAGGTGGGTGGGTGAAGGAGGTCAAGAGATACAAAGTTTGAGTTATAAATTAAGTCATGGGGGCATAATGTACAGCATGGTGACTACAGTCAACATTGCACTGCATACTTGAAAGGGGCTAAGAGTAAATCTTAGACGTTCTCACTGCAGGAAAGAAGTTTCTTTTTTTTCCCCACTTTGCTTAGTGATAGATAACTAGACTTAATGTGATCGTTCCACAATGTACACATGTATCAAATTATGCTGTATACCTGAAACTAATAGAATTTTCTGTATCAATTATAATTCCACTTCTTAAAAAATGCTTCTGTATTTTATTAACATTTTATGAAATTTTTTCTACTTTTTAAAATCACATATCCTTAAAAAAAGTAGCAATACCTTCTACAAGAAGGTAGAGATATGTGTGTATGGGCATCATTATAGGCACCAGATATTTTTCTATCACCCATTTAAACTCCTGTATACTTATAATGCACATAATCACTACCATTTGATTCATTTTAAAAGCATTTAATTATAATGGCCTTTCTAGTCACTGTCAAACTTCAAACAAATTTTTTTGGGTGTGTGAGGACAGAAAATACATTTTTTATGCCTTTGGAAATTCTAAATATAATGACATTGCAGTTCAACTTACTATTTCTTTGTAATTCTCAAAGCTTCTCCTGAATGCAAATGTATTCCCTTCCTTCCAAAGATGTGCCCAGTGATCTTTCCACGCGTTGGAACCCATCTTACCATTTTATAGGAAATTTACTATTTTTTAAACCAAATTTTAATATCTCCTCTTATTGGGATGCCTGGGTGGCTCAGTAGGTTGTGTCTGCCTTTGGTTCAGGTCATGATCCCAGGGCCCTGGGATGGAGCCCCACATCGGGCTCCCTGCTCAGAGGGGAGTCTGCTTCTCCCTCTTCTCCCCCTGCTCATATTCTCCCTCTCGCTCTCTCTCTCAAATAAATAAAATCTTCAAAAAAATAAAAATCTGTTATTGTCTAGAATTTAGCATCTTTTATTTAATAAATCTTTCACAGGTATTACTAGTTGTTTGACCGTAAAAATGTGTTCATTAAAACGAAACCTTCTCTAAAATTCATGAACATTGTTATGTACACTTCTAAACAATTATTTCCCTTAGCTCAGAAAAAGTTGACATTTATGCTATCAACATCAAAATATAGACTATGGGAGGATACTTTTTTTCCTAGGTTAAGGTTTTTTTTTTGTTTTTTTAGATTTTATTTATTTGATAGAGAGGGCACACAAGCGGTGGAGAGGGGCAGAGAAAGAGGGAAGAGCAGACTCCCCCCTCCAGAGCAGGAGCCCAATGTAGGGCTCGATCCCAGGACCCCGAGATCATGACCTGAGCCAAAAGAATACGCTTAACCGACTGAGCTACCCAGGCGCCCCTAGCTTAAGGTATTTTTAAATGAAATTTCAATCAATGCAGTTTGCTGGAAAAAGTTCTACACTCAAATGCTATACATATGTGAAATGTATACATATGTGCATTTATACAAAGTAAAATCAGGATTAAGATTTGAAATGGTTATTTTAAATATTTCAATTTTCAGAATATTTCAAACAGTTTTTATTTTTCTGGAAAATTCTTTAGTGTCATTCTCTAAATACAGCTTAGAAATTTTTAAAACTTATCCTTTTGAAATGTATAAATCATAGTTAAGACCAGTTTATGGTTATATATTTAAGATAAAAATGAAATTTAAATATCTGGCACTCTTTTACATTGAAATCTATACCTTACTATTTATACCAAACGCAAATGTAAGTGCAGATATAACACATATGTAAATATAGCCTTCCTTGATAGACTCCTATCCTCAGGGATTCTTCTGGGTATTTGTATTATTATATGAATAGATTAATTTTGTAGTAACTATACACTAACATAAAATGAAAATCTGAAGAAAATAACTATGCACGTGTACTACCGTATGTACTAAAAGAATTTGAAGTTTGAAATTAAAAATGTCTTAGTCACAACAGAATTTTCAACTTTCACTGTACCAAATCATCCTTCCGTACCTTTACCACTATAGAAGCTCTGAACTCAGCATGACCAGAATCTCAGGGATGTGGACAGAAGATAATGAGCCACACATGATGTCTTCACTATTTTGCTATAAATTCAACAAATGAACACCAGTAAAATGCCAAATTAGACAAAGAACTCACAAAACAAATGAAAACCTAAAAGCTCCAAAATGCACCTTTTAAACATAGTTCATCATTACTTTGAAAATCATGAAGGCATATACTATTCCAATTTGACCCATTGAAAACCTTTATTTTTTCAATTTTCATTAACACTTTCTGATTATAAGACTTCCAATATGTAATTCAATATATAAAAAATCTGTATTCTTTATATATGTATATTCTTTATAACCAACTAACCCAGGTTAAACTTAAATCTCTTATTTTGAAAATGCCTTCTAGCCTAATGATTACAATGTACATGTTAGTTCAATTATATTTTGTCATAAATTATCAACAGTCTAATCATGTCAGTGGGAAGGGTAGTTAACATCACATATTGTAATAATTTAATTTTGAGTTTTTTAAAACAAACTGATAAATTAGAGACTATCATTTCAACATGTAGGATTTATATATTTTTATAATACCTCAATTTGACTGTTGACTTGGAAATGAACAAAAATGTGGATTTAAAAAGGTCAGTCTGAAATTAATCTATCATTCAATGTCCTAAGAGAGAAAGCTTTGAGTTTTTGTTTTTCCTAAGCAGTCATATTTTTAAAATCTCGATTAAAGAAAGAAAAACAGAATAAAAGATTGAGAATAAGAAAATAAAAGTGACATTTATTTTATAGCTATAGATAAATCTGTTTGATAAGGGATTTAATATTTGGTAAATACCAGGCTTTAAAATTTATTTTGGAGGGGCGCCTGGGTGGCTCAGTCGTTAAGCGTCTGCCTTCGGCTCGGGTCATGATCTCAGGGTCCTGCGATCAAGCCCCGCGTCGGGCTCGCTGCTCCATGGGAAGCCTGCTTCTCCCTCTCCCACTCCCCCTGCTTGTGTTCCCTCTCTCGTTGTCTTTCCCTTTCTGTCAAATAAATAAAATCTTTTTTAAAAAATTTATTTTGAAGACAAACTTTGAGATTAAAATTCTGGTTCTCAGGCACCTGGGTGGCTCAGATAATTAAGCATCTGCCTTCACCTCAGGTCATGATCCCGGAGTCCCAGGATCGAGTCCCACATCAGGCTCCCTGCTCAGCGGGGAGTTGGCTTCTCCCTCTGGCCCTGCCCCATTCTCATGCTCTCTCTCTCTCCCTCTCACTCTCTCTCAATAAATAAAATCTTTAAAAAAATAAAAATAAAATTCTGATATTCAAATATTTAGGGAAAAAATCCTAAGAAGCAGAAGAAGCCAGGTAGTTAGTCATTTTATAAATAGAATGATGACACAAAGGTAAGTAGAAGAAAGAGGGATATTTTAGAGCTTAGGTAGGCATAACTATCAGAATATAGTTAATATGTGAGTATGTGAGTGTGTGTGAATATTTACATGCATATAATATGTATATGATTTTAGTGGGTAAAACATCAAAGTAGTTTGTGTGTTTTTCCTCACTCATCCTACAAACCCATAGCTTATTGTTAGTGGGATCCAGGCATGGAAGAGGGGTTAGTCAGTGCAATATGTACTCATTCAACTCAGGGCCTTAGACTGATGCAAGTTTCATCCATTTCCACCCGTATGGTCATGTGGAGGGCAGAGAGTTCCAGAAAATTTAATGCAGACATTTAAATTTACCAGTTGAAAAGCCACACACAGCATTACCACCATAGCCCACTGGGGAGCACCAATCAAGTCCTAATGGAAGGAAGGAAAAGGTCTGATCCTTCAATTTGTCTGAAAGAGAGACTCAGATACAGATGACCAATGCAGTCTCTACTAAGCTTTGGCATTTAGCACAAAACACTCATTAAAAGTGCATTCATGGAATGATTATTTTTAACTTCATTAAAAACATGACCTATAAACTAGACAATCATGGCTTCTCTTTTAATTATGATTTATATACAAGAACACAAAAGGAACAACCTAATAAAAGGCTGAGTCAGGACTGTCTTTGGAATCATCTGTGGAACATGGTTCCATGGAGAAGACTGCTCTGATAAAGAGAGGAAAAAAACTGGCCACATGTTGAAATTCTTGAAAGGTAGAGATGAAATATTAAAATATTGTGATTATGCTATTATGTGACACATAGTCCAAATAACTCATCTTTCTACCTAATTCCTAATGGTCACTACATATAGCTTATATAGTTTGCTGAAATACTATAATATACAAAATTCACGAGTCAGTTATTTAACAGCCTTATTTTCATTCTTCTATTCGGATTTTCTAATATTCTCTGTATAAATCAGTACCAGTTATACAATTAGATCCTTGTAAACTACTTTACATTTATTCAGATTTTCTTAGAATACATAAAAACAGAGATCGCTTTCAATCTTAGCATAGCCTTTAGAGAAAGACAGAAACAATTTATATAATGCCCTATGAGTAAAATATACCTAAATACCCAGATAGGTATTGCTAATGCTACTCTTAAGAATTGGCCTATGGGGGGGCGGAGCAAGATGGCGGAGGAGTAGGAGACCTGGATTTCGTCTCCTCTCAGGAATTCAGCTGGATAGGGATCAAACCATTC
>NW_027708844.1:0-334 GCF_054177405.1 Leptonychotes weddellii | reverse complement strand
TGCTACGTTCTAGTCAAAGGAGTGACATGATAATATTACCTTTTAGAACAGGGATCGGCACAGACTTTTCTGTAAAGTCTTCTGTAAAGATTTTCTGTTAGGCGTTGCAATCCACGTGGTCTCTCTGACGATGATTCCACTCTTGCATTGTGGCTTGAAAGCAGCCACAGACCGTCCATAGCTCATGTTCCAGCCACACTTAATTTACAGAATACAGGGGGAGGTCACATTGGCCCATGGGTGGTAGTTTCCCACACCCCAGATTTGCAACCTGATGGACGGTGGGGGAGAGGGCTCTTATTTTCAAATGGCAGCGTGGGCGTACACTGGGATC
>NW_027708843.1:0-334 GCF_054177405.1 Leptonychotes weddellii | reverse complement strand
GGCACCTTCACCCTCCCCATACTTGGGGAAGTACCACTTTTATTTTTAATGGCTTAACAAGTAAAACGGTAGTGCAAAAGGATACATAGAGAAAAGACGCCTTCCCTCCAGAGACGCGATCACTTCCCAGTCTCTTTTTTTTTTAATTTTATTGTGTTATGTTAGTCACCATACAATACATCATTAATTTTTTTTTTTTTAAGATCTTATTTATTTGACAGAGACACAGCGAGAGAGGGAACACAAGCAGGTGGAGCAGGAGAGGGAGAAGCAGGCTCCCCGCCAAGCAGGGAGCCCATTGTGGGGTTCGATCCCAGGCCCCGGGGATCATGGC
>NW_027708842.1:0-334 GCF_054177405.1 Leptonychotes weddellii | reverse complement strand
TGTTTACCAGTTTGGCGTTCTCTGAATTTCCTGGATCAGTGGTTTGCTATCATTAGTTTTGAAAAATTCTGTTATTATCGCTTCCTTTCTTACTTTTTCTTCTGGTATTTCAACTAATGCGCATATCTTTTATAATTGTCTCATTGTTCTTGGTTATTCTGTTCCATTTTTTTCATTCTTTTTTTTCTCTTGCATTTCAATTATATGTTTCTTGACATTTCTTTAAACTCATTGATTTTTTTCTTTGGTGCTCTCTATTATATTGATGATTCATTAAAGGCATCCTTCATTTCTTTTATGACCTTTTTGATCGCTTCCACTTCCTTTTGATTCT
>NW_027708841.1:0-334 GCF_054177405.1 Leptonychotes weddellii | reverse complement strand
TTTTTTTTTTTTAAAGATTTTATTTATTTATTTGAGACAGACAGAATGAGAGACAGAGAGCATGAGAGGGAGGAGGGTCAGAGGGAGAAGCAGACTCCCTGCCGAGCAGGGAGCCCGATGCGGGACTCGATCCCGGCACTCCAGGATCATGACCTGAGCCGAAGGCAGTCGCTTAACCAACTGAGCCACCCAGGCGCCCGATCTTTTTACGATCGTGCACGTTTGGGAGGCCTGGCCCAAGCCCAGTCAGTATTGCTTATTCCTCTATAATGGTTGTGGGTGAATTTTCTCATAATGTGCTTGGTTTGCCTCTGAGCAGAGAAGCCAGTTAAAA
>NW_027708840.1:0-334 GCF_054177405.1 Leptonychotes weddellii | reverse complement strand
CCCAAATCTTGTGTATTACTAAGCTTTTTGATTTTTGCTCACCATTTCAACTTTCCTTTACTTAAAGAAGTGCTTCAATTCTTCCCTCTAAGCCCTGGCAACCACTGATCTTTTTAGTGTCTCCATACTGTTACCTTTTCCAGAATGTCATATCTTGGGTACCAAACAGAATGCAGCTTTTCAGATTGGCTTCTTTCACTTAGGAATATGCATGTAATTTTCCTCCATGTCTCTCCATGGCTTAATAGTTCATTTCTTTTTAGCACTGAATAAGATTTTCTTTCTGGCTGTCCCTTAGTTTACTTACCCTTTCTTCTACTGAGGACATCTTGGT
>NW_027708839.1:0-334 GCF_054177405.1 Leptonychotes weddellii | reverse complement strand
ATTTTCACTCTGCTTAGAGCTAAGGATATACAGAATGATAGTTTCTGGAACCACAGAGGGAGTGGCAAGGGTCCCCCTCCCACCCCACCCTAGCCCTTGGGTAGCCCTGGCAGGATTTTAAACGTGTTGCTTATGAATGCAAATGACTCAAGCTTTCCCCCACTACCCTACCCTTTTCTCAAGTTTTTTTCAGTGCTTTCTGTTCCTCAAAAACAGAGCTTCTCAAAGGGGGTTGTTTTTTTTTTTTTTTTAAAGATTTTATTTATTTATTTGAGAGAGAGAGAATGAGAGACAGAGAGCATGAGAGGGAGGAGGGTCAGAGGGAGAAGCAGAT
>NW_027708838.1:0-334 GCF_054177405.1 Leptonychotes weddellii | reverse complement strand
TTGTCCCAGCCACGGCCACGTGCAGCATTGCCTTCCATCGCCGCAGAAATGCGTGAGGCGCACAAATGAGGACGATTGAGGTGCTGGGAGTTTAGCTAATCTTCTCAAATTTTCTCCACTGGTAAATGGTGTCCATGAATTTCTTGCAGTGGAAATGTTGTCCTGTTTGTTGAAAGGAAGGACATCAACCGCTCCGTGGGCTTTACTCAGTGAAGGACATTACACAGGGGCGCACCATGTCGGGCTGGTGCCATCGGTCCCACTGATCGTGAGTCACAGCAGAGCGGCTTCTTGTGACAAAGCTTAGCCGAGTCCCTCAAGGCAGCCCCCTTGG
>NW_027708837.1:0-334 GCF_054177405.1 Leptonychotes weddellii | reverse complement strand
CAATTTTAACGTGAATGGCTTCAGAATTTTCCTGGTTCAGGGCGCCTGGGTGGCTCAGTCGTTAAGCATCTGCCTTCGGCTCGGGTCATGATCCCGGGGTCCCGGGATCGAGTCCCGCATCGGGCTCCCTGCTCAGCGGGAAGCCTGCTTCTCCCTCTCCCACTCCCCCTGCTTGTGTTCCTGCTCTCGCTATCTCTCTCTGTCAAATAAATAACATTAAAAAAAAAAAAAAGAATTTTCCTGGTTCACATAATATACACTGTTCCTCTGAGGGGTGGTTTTTCTAGTACTTCGGTCATTTTCTTCTACTGCAATTTTCACTTAGAGTTTGTAT
>NW_027708836.1:0-334 GCF_054177405.1 Leptonychotes weddellii | reverse complement strand
GTCTCCTTATGTAAGAATATAAGTTCTGTGTGGACTGGGTTCTTTGTTTTGTCCATTGCCGTATGCCTAGTGTCTGGCATTCAATTAATGTTTTTTTTTTTTTTTTTTTTTTTTTAATTTATTTATTCATGAAAGTCAGAGAGAGAGAGAGAGGCAGAGGCAGAGGGAGAGAAGCAGGCTCCCCGCCTAGCAGGGAGCCTGATGCGGGACTCGATCCCAGGACCCTGGGATCATGACCTGAGCCGAAGGCAGACGCTTAACCATCTGAGCCACCCAGGCGCCCCTTCAATTAATGTTTTTTGAATGAATTGAAAATAATAAATGATGACTGGTC
>NW_027708835.1:0-334 GCF_054177405.1 Leptonychotes weddellii | reverse complement strand
TGACATCTCAAGAGTTTGGGAGTGAATTCTGCCCCAGTGTCCAAGAGATCTCACGCGATTTGGAGTTAAACTTCACCCGATGTCCTTGAGATCTCATGAGATTTGGACTGAGGTCTGCAAGCTTTGGATGAAATCTCACGAGACTTGGAGTAAAATCTCACCAAAAGTTCATGAGATCTCACGAGATTTGGAGTGAAACCTCGCCCAATATCAATGAGATCTCATGAGATTTGGAACGAAATCTCGCCCTATGACATTGACATCTCACGAGATTTGGATCTAAATCTCACCCGATGTCCATGAGATCTCACGAGAATTGGAATAAAATCTTACC
>NW_027708834.1:0-5949 GCF_054177405.1 Leptonychotes weddellii | reverse complement strand
TTGTGTTCCCTCTCTTGCTGTCTCTCTCTCTCTGTGTCAGATAAATAAATAAAAATCTTAAAAAAACAAAACAAAAACAAGGAATGATACTTGAAAAAGAAAAAGAAAAAAAGGGGCGCCTGGGTGGCTCAGTCGTTAAGCATCTGCCTTTGGCTCAGGTCATGATCCCAGGGTCCTGAGATCGAGCCCCGCATGGGGCTCCCTGCTCAGTGGGAAGCCTGCTTCTCCCTCTCCCACTCCCCCCTGCTTGTGTTCCCTCTCTCACTGTGTCTCTCTCTGTCAAATAAATAAATAAAATCTTAAAAAAAGGGGTTTAAGAAAGATTGGTATTAATTCCTCTTTGAATGTTTGGTAGAATTTACCCCCATGGCCCCCAGCGCTTCCCACACCTCCTCCTTGGGGGCAGGAAGATCACCCCCAGGAGCAGCCCCAGGAGGCCTGCTCACCGCTCAGCATCCCATCACATAGCAGGGGCTGGCAGGGTCCACTTCCTTCACTTCAGTGCCAAAGGCAACCTCCATGCACTCACAGGCTTTCCTGAGGATCACAGGGAAGTGGCCCTTGTTCTTTGATGATGCTCTGCAGCATTTCTGCCTCTGTGATGGGCTCCTTTGTTACCTACTTGACACACAGGAACCGCACCAATTTGGGCACCTTTTTGTTAAGTGCATCACTGAGCAAGGACTTAGGCTCTGGTGGAGCCCCTTCTCTTCTTGGCTTCTAGAACTCTCATCAGATTGACTTGAAGGAGTGGCTGTGATGGCAGTCGGGGAGGAGCAGGCTCTCTGAGAACTCTGGGGGACACTTGGTTTTCCAGCAGCAGGCACCACGTCTGGGGTGCCCGGGATCAAGGGAGAAAGAGGAGGAGGTTGTGGCTTCTTCCTCCTGAGGCATGGGACCCTGCACACCTACCAGGCCCTGGGGCCATCTTGGGGCCTGAAGGTCTTCCTCAAGCTTGCAGTGCTCACTCTTTTGACCCAGAGGCATGATGACTTATATTGGTGGTAGCTTGCAGGAGGGTGGGCATTGGGGATCCCCGGACGTTGGGGACAGAGGAAAAGCATCAGTGGCCTCCGGTAAGAAACTCATCTATGACAGCTCAGATAAAGGCAGCTTCCAGGTCACCTTTTTGGTGGTGCTCGTGGGCCTCACAGGGCTACTGTTCTCTTGGGTGGCCCGTTTCTGAAGAACTGGAAGAGGAATTGAGATAGCTCCTCAGGGTGAAGCTGGCACAGCCTGAGGCGTCTAGGGCTGAGAGTAGGCCATGGATGGTCAGGCACTGTGGGGTCCCATCTTCTGGGGCCCTTGGTGGGCATTCAGGGTGTGTACCTCACCTTGACTCCTGGCACTGCATCAGCCTTCTCTGATATGCTGACCTGACGACATGGGCCTCAGAGCAAAGCTTTCAACTCCCTGTTCCTAGAGCTCCTATAAGGGGAATTGAAGGGGCAGCTCAGGATGTGGACTACAGACCCAGTCCTGGGTCCTCAGTGGTGACAGGAGGGCCGCAGCCAGACTCTGTGTGGTCCCCAGTGTTCTGGGATAGATGGTTCTCTTAGTGCTCAGAGTCCTAACCTTTCCTCTGCTGGGGTCGGGGCCCCACCACTCTGCTGAACTCCTCTGACTTTCCCCTGAGGAAGAAGTGAGGGGCACAACATCTGGTATACTTGCCCAGGGTCTCCCAGGGCTACTAGCAGGGGCCTCCTTTGTCTATGGTGGGAGGGCCCATTATGTTATTAATATTTTCTCCTGACAGGCCCTGCTCCATCCTCTACCTCAGCTGACCTGATTTTGCCTCCTCAGATTGAAGGCCTCCCTCTCTGAGAGGAACCACCACGCACAACCCCATGGTGGAAAGGTCGGTCTACCACAACTGGCCGCCTCTAATTAGTGTCTCCCAGGTATGACAGCAGGGGCTGGGCTCATCTGTTCTGGGACAGGGGTACCTTCAGTTCTCCTTCAGGATATTCAGTTTTATATCTGTATCCCACCCCCACCATGTCTTTTTCTCAGACCTCCCTGAGACCACTGAGACAAAAAGTGAAAAGATGCCTCATCCAGCTACTTTTGCCAGAGGTTTCCCAGGCTTGGCAGCAGGGGCGAGCAGGTTTCTGGGGGATGCCCTCTCTCTGGAGTGGGGAGGCATTCTCAGTCCTCTTCAGTGTAGTCACAACTACTCCTGACAGGGCTTAGGCCACCCATATTCTGTTGACCTGAGAATTCTTCCCTCAGGCCATGGCTCCAGTCTTCCCTGGGCCTCCTCTGTCTGTGGTGGGAGCTTCCCTGCCTTTCCTCAGAGCCCTCACTTTGACACCTAGAGAATGACTGAGATACCCCCACGTCAGAACTAGAGGGGTCCCCACAAAAATCTGCCCTGACCCCTTTTGTCAGTCCTGGAGATCCTGGGTAGCAGGGAAGGATAGGCAGGGATCCTATTTCCTCCTGACAGGGCCTGGGACCCTTTCATTCTGCTGTCTTGAGGATGGTCTCATCTCCCTGAGACCCCGACAGGTGAGTGTTGGGCAGGCTTTGCCTGTCAACCATGCCTGGAGCTTCACACGGCAGACAGCAGAGGAAGGTGCCCGTGAAAAACCCCTCTGGCTGCGGTGGGAGTTTGCTTTGGGATCCTCGCCTTGACACCCAGCAGAATCTGGGATCCCTCCCTTTGCTGACCTGAGTCCAGTCACCGCAGCTGAAGCCTCCTCTCCTTCAGACTCCAGAGGTGGAGGTCAGGAAACACTAAATCCAAGGATCCTGCCTCGGGCCTCCCTGGGTTGAAAGCAGGCCCATTAGGGCTGGGGTCCGTTCGGCTCTGTGGTGGGAGGCCAGCTGAGCCTGCCCGCAGGATCATCGCTTTGAGCCTGGAACTGCCTGAGCCCTCTCCCCCCGCACACCCTCAAATCAGGGCTACATGCTCTGGTTCCCAGAGCTTCCAATGAGGGGGGTGCTTTGCTTTTCCTGACAGCCCTGCCCAGCGTCAACCAGGGCTGACATAGAGGTGGGGTGGGATTCTGTGGGGTCCACACTGTTGTTCCAGGGTGGGTGGACCCCCCCGGTCCTCACTCATGAGGTCCTTTGCTTAGATGCTCTTGGGAGAGTCTGCCCTCCCCGCCAGCTACTAGATGGGGCGGCGCCGGCACCCAGGACAGGGGGTGGGGATTAGGGAAAGAAGCCTGCCTTCCTATGGTGTCTCCTCACCCAAAAGACGTAGACGTTGGAAATGTTCTGTTCTACAAGTGTATTTCCTACACCGCAGTGGCTGAGCAGCAGGATTTGGGGAGTTCCTGCTCTTCTGAGGTTGTCCGATATTGCATTGTCCAGTAGAGTAATTTCCAACTTTCTTAAGCCTCACTGCTATTAAGAAGTGTATTCTGTAGCTCTATCCAGCGTGTGTGTGTACTTCGCCCTGATGCTTGCTAGTCCCTCTTCAGACCATTCTTTTGATTCGATGACAATATTTTTGTAAAGGCCAGGCTTCACTCGCTAAAGTGGTTTCAGGCAGTTATTCGCACGGAGTCCAAAGCCATACTGCATCAATCAACCCAAATTGCCCTGATACCTGATACCACCCCAGGGCTACTGATATCCGTGGTCTGAGGTGATGCCTCAGAGTCCTTCAACGAAACAGGGCAGAAGTTTAAACATGTTCCTCCTACCTATGCCATCATCTGCCATCTGTTGCAGACCGTGGACCCTCCTGAACTTCACCGCTGCCTCCCTCCAGCCCCCAAACACGGGTAGCAGCTAACACAGGGATTTCTCATGGTTTGCTTCGATTCTGTTGTTGATGGACTGAAAAATGTTCCCCCAAAGATGCCATCTCCCAGCCTCTAGAACCTTTAAATGCTGCCTTCTTTAGGAAAAGGGTCTTTGCAGTTGTGATTAACTTAAGAATCTTTTGATGGGAGAGGAGTAGCCGGGATTATCCAGGTGGGCCCTAAATGCAATCACTTGTAACCTTACAAGTGGGAAGCAGAAGAAGGATCACCAGAGAAGGCAAGGTGAAGATGGAGCAGGGGGAGATTTGAAGATGTTGACCTTGAAGACTGCAGTTATTTTGCCACAAGCCAAGGAAGGCCAGCAGCTACCCGGAGCTGCAAGAGGCAAGGACTGGATTCGACCCTAGGGTCTCCAGAGGGAATGTGGCCCTGCCAGCATCTTGATTTCAGGTCAGTGAAAAGGATTTGGGACTTCTGGCTTCCAGAATTGAAAGAGAGTTCATTTCTTTTTTTTTTTAATTAGTAAATTATTTATTTTCAGTCTTGCTTTACTCTTCTACCAAATGAACTGGTTGAACCAAATGGTTCCAAAGTTATCTTCCCTATATAGTATGATTTATTGTCTTTTATTGGTAGAACTGTAATACAACAACCAACCCAAATCACTCCCAGCTGGTAATTATTCTTTTTTATTATTATGGGTAGATAGAGTACAGAGTTGGATGAGTGAATGGAAGGACAGATAAATGATAGACAGATAGATGGGATCTAATGCTATATACAAATAATAATAAATATAAAGCTATATGCCCATATAGAAAAGATGAGGGTTTTTTTTCCCTTCAGCCTTTAAAATATGTAAAATTTGAAGAGAAAGGAAAGGAAGGATATTCAGGAAACAAGGTTAATGACTGAAGGAGACTATAATTCAAACATTGTTTGGGAGAGTTAAGGCGCTAAAGTCAGGTATCAAAAGTGGTTTACCTAAGAGAGTTCATTTCCGTTCTTTAAGCCACCCAGTTCATGGCAGTTTGATACAGCAGATCTAGGAAGTTAATACATCATTGTTTGTTTGCATTCTCCCTTCTGTAGTTTACCAGGGTTGATTTTTGGGAGTGGAAGACAGCAACACAAACTTCATTATCATTTGGGCAACTATAGTTAAGGCACTACATCTGTGAATAATTTAAGGAGAATTAGCATCTTTATGATACTTTGTTTCACATTAATGAATATACTTTTATTTGGGATTATTTTTGTCTGAATGTATCAGTAAAATTTTATATTTGTCTCCATAAAGATCTCATACATTTCTGTGATTTGTAGTGCCTGTTAGGTAACTTTTGGATTTTGTTGCTATTTTGAATGGAATATTATGTATTACATGTTTTAAGTAGCTACAGCTTTTGTGTGGTAAGGCTCTGGATTTTGCTATATTGACCTCCTATATACCGCCTCTCTGAAGTCCCTTATCTCTTTAAAATATTGCACACTCCTCTTCCTTTTGATTTTCTAGGCAAATGGTCATCTTGTTAACAACTATTATCTCTTTTCAGTATTCACGTCTCATATTTATTTTGACATCCACATCTCTGGCTTTGTGTTCCAGTGCAGTTCTAAACACTGGCGGTGAGAGTGTAGATCTGTCTTGTTCCTGACTTTAATGAGAATGCTTCTAACATTTCACCTCTAACTATGCTTGCAGTAGAATTTAGGAAAAGGAAGCTCCCTTCTATTCTTAGTTTGCCGGAGTTTGTACCATGAACACATGTTGCATTGCTTTCAAAGGCTTTTTCTATACTTACTAGCAATAACACTTGTTCCCCTCTAATTTGTTCATGTAGGGAATTAACAGTTGAAAGTGTTTGCCAATGTGAAGTCAGATTGTCATTCCTTGGACACAGCCCGTTTGCTCACTTGATTCATTGCGCTCTTGACTATGATATTTTATTTGAGAAATTTATTGCCATATGAATGGGCTTGGCTCAAGTGTTCTGTTAGTGGGATTGGAGGCAAGGTCCTCACTTGGTTTTTTTTTTTTTTTTTTAAAGATTTTATTTATTTATTTGACAGAGAGAGACACAGCGAGAGAGGGAACACAAGCAGGGGGAGTGGGAGAGGGAGAAGCAGGCTTCCCGCCGAGCAGGGAGCCCGATGCGGGGCTCGATCCCAGGACCCTGGGATCATGACCTGAGCCGAAGGCAGACGCTTAACGACTGAGCCACCCAGG
>NW_027708833.1:0-334 GCF_054177405.1 Leptonychotes weddellii | reverse complement strand
TTGTCCCAGCCACGGCCACGTGCAGCATTGCCTTCCATCGCCGCAGAAATGCGTGAGGCGCACAAATGAGGACGATTGAGGTGCTGGGAGTTTAGCTAATCTTCTCAAATTTTCTCCACTGGTAAATGGTGTCCGTGAATTTCTTGCAGTGGAAATGTTGTCCTGTTTGTTGAAAGGAAGGACATCAACCGCTCCGTGGGCTTTACTCAGTGAAGGACATTACACAGGGGCGCACCATGTCGGGCTGGTGCCATCGGTCCCACTGATCGTGAGTCACAGCAGAGCGGCTTCTTGTGACAAAGCTTAGCCGAGTCCCTCAAGGCAGCCCCCTTGG
>NW_027708832.1:0-334 GCF_054177405.1 Leptonychotes weddellii | reverse complement strand
TGTTGCCATCCCCTTAACAATAAAATTCTTCTGATTCACAAGCAGAGGCTGTCTTTCCGTTTATATAAATATTTAATTTTTTAAATAATATTTTACGGTTTTCAGTGTTAGCATAATGCTTTCAAAATTCACTCATGTTAGTGTACCTATCAGCAGTTTACTCCTTTCATTGCTGAGTAGTATTCCATTTATGGACATACTGCAATTTGTTTATCCATGAACCAGTTAATGGAAATTTGAGTTATTTCCATTTTTTTGGCAGTTATAAGTAAATCTGCAAAAGATATTTGTGTGTAAGTTTTTATACAAACATAGGCTTTTGTTTCACTTGGGT
>NW_027708831.1:0-334 GCF_054177405.1 Leptonychotes weddellii | reverse complement strand
TCCCCATGAGTTTTCAGTTAAATATAATTTAATACTTAGTGAAGTTGGATCTATTTTTAGAATACCTCAAAGCTTGGAGCATGGCCTCAATATAGGCATTGGGCAAGAGTAAAAGGGCAGTGAGCGAAGCCACTGTACACAAGTTGAAGATACAACAATGTTTGAAAGAATTACCTGACAATTATTCTTGTACTTTTTTAAATTTAATTTTATTGTTATGTTAATCACCATACATTACATCATTAGCTTTTGATGTAGTGTTCCATGATTCACTGTTGTGTATAACACCAAGTGCTCCATTCAATATGTGCCCTCTTTAATACCCATCACCAGG
>NW_027708830.1:0-334 GCF_054177405.1 Leptonychotes weddellii | reverse complement strand
AATCTGAACAGACCCATAACCAGCAAGGAAATTGAAGCAGTAATCAAAAATCTTCCAACAAACAAGATCCAGGGTCAGATGGCTTCCCAGGGGAATTCTACCAAACATTTAAAAAAGAACTAATACCTATTCTTCTGAAGCAGTTTCAAAAAATAGAAATGGAAGGAAAACTTCCAAACTTATTCTATGAGGCCAGAATGACATTGTTTGCAAAACCAGACAAAGCTCCATCAAATAGGAGGATTACAGACCAATATCCCTGATAAAAATGGATTCCAAAATTCTGACCAAGATACTAGCCAAGAGGATCCAACAGTACATTAAACAGATTATT
>NW_027708829.1:0-334 GCF_054177405.1 Leptonychotes weddellii | reverse complement strand
TGCCTAACACATACTCTAGATGGCAGCAATCGAATAAATAGTCAAGGACTATAAGAGGAAAATGTAGAAAAAATGCATTACCCCCACTCCCGTGGAAAACACAACCTTGCAAATTATTTCTAGAAATATCTTTAGGTATTCCCTCCTTTCTTTCTACTCCTTTTTATATCAGTAAAAAAAAATATCTACTATGTCCAGAGACTATGCTAGACACACTCATGTTCTCATATGATTTGAAGAGACTCATTACATTCAGTGAGGTAAATAAAGGTATTCAAACTGATTGCTGGGAGCCATGTAGATAGACTTAATATTTTTCTTTTTTTTTTTTTTT
>NW_027708828.1:0-334 GCF_054177405.1 Leptonychotes weddellii | reverse complement strand
GACTAGATCCCAGGACTCTGGGATCATGACCTGAGCTGAAGGCAGTCGCTTAACCAACTGAGCCACCCAGGCGCCCTAATTTTATTTTTTAAAGATATATTTATATATCGAGAGAGAGCGTGAGCATGAGCAGGAAGAAGGGCAGAGGGAGAGGAGAGAGAGAATCCTCAAGCAGACTCCCCGCTGAGTACAGAGCCCTATGTGGGGCTAGATCCCACAAACTCAAGGTCATGACCTGAGCCAAAAACAAGAGTCGGACAGTCAACCAACTGAGCCACCCAGGCACCCCTCAATTTAACTTTACAACAACAACAAAAAAGAACATTTGGGTAAT
>NW_027708827.1:0-334 GCF_054177405.1 Leptonychotes weddellii | reverse complement strand
TGTGGGCGGGCCAGCTTCGCACCCTTTGTCACCTGCCCCAACACAAGGGATGACCCAGCTTCTCCCACCACCCGTTTTCTGTCTTTTCATTTCTCACAGAGTTTTCAGGTGGTTTGGGTGTTTTTAAATATTCATTTAACTTGTTATTATTTGAATTTTCAAACATACACCGGAGTTGAGAGGCTAATACAAGGGACCCCCGGTACTCATCACCCCCATCCAGAGACTATCAGCTCACGGCCGACCTTATTTCACTGATAACCCAAACCCGGGGGGAGCGTTTCCTCCCTGACGGCAGCAGTGCTGGACTCTGCTTTTCTTGGGGGGGGGGGAC
>NW_027708826.1:0-334 GCF_054177405.1 Leptonychotes weddellii | reverse complement strand
TTACATCATTAGTTTTAGATGAAGTGTTCCATGATTCATTGTTTGTGCATAACACCCAGTGCTCCATGCAGAATGTGCCCTCCTCAATACCCACCACCAGGCTAACCCATCCTCCCACCCCCCTCCCCTCTAGAACCCTCAGTTTGTTTTTCAGAGTCCATCGTCTCTCATGGTTCGTCTCCCCCTCCGATTTCCCCCCTTCATTCTTCCCCTCCTGCTATCTTCTTCTTTTTTTTTTCCTTAACATATATTGCATTGTTTCAGAGGTACAGATCTGTGATTCAACAGTCTTGCACAATTCACAGCGCTCACCATAGCACATACCCTCCCCAAT
>NW_027708825.1:0-334 GCF_054177405.1 Leptonychotes weddellii | reverse complement strand
TTCTTTGGTTTTAGTTGAGCATTTTACATGCTTCCATTTTCTCTTCTCTCTTAGGATATCAATTATACATATTTAAAAAATTGTGTTTAGTGGTTGCCCTAGTATACACTTACAACTAGTCCAAGTCCATTTTCTTTTTTTTTTTTTTTAAAGATTTTATTTATTTATTTGAGAGAGAGAGAATGAGAGAGAGCACATGAGAGGGGGGAGGGTCAGAGGGAGAAGCAGACTCCCTGCCGAGCAGGGAGCCCGATGCAGGACTCGATCCAGGGACTCCAGGATCATGACCTGAGCCGAAGGCAGTCGCTTAACCAACTGAGCCACCCAGGCGCCC
>NW_027708824.1:0-334 GCF_054177405.1 Leptonychotes weddellii | reverse complement strand
TTACATTTAGAACCTGAGGAGGGACTCATTTTTTTTTTTTTAAGATTTTATTTATTTATTTGACAGAGAGAGAGACAGTGAAAGAGGGAACACAAGCAGGGGGAGTGGGAGAGGGAGAAGCAGGCTTCCCGCCGAGCAAGGAGCCTGATGCGGGGCTCGATCCCAGGACTCTGGGATCATGACCTGAGCCAAAGGCAGATGCTTAACCGACTGAGCCACCCAGGTGCCCAGAGGAGGGACTCATTAATGCAGCACAAACAGAACACAGCCAAAGCCTCTTAGCCTCTCTTGTTAAAACTGTAGGGCAGGGCGCCTGGGTGGCTCAGTCGTTAAG
>NW_027708823.1:0-5950 GCF_054177405.1 Leptonychotes weddellii | reverse complement strand
AGCCTGGTGGTGGGTATTGAGGAGGGCACATTCTGCATGGAGCACTGGGTGTTATGCACAAACAATGAATCATGGAACACTTCCTCTAAAACTAATGATGTAATGTATGGGAATTAACATAAGAATAAAAAAAAAAAAGAAAAAAAAAATCTCACAAAAGTCCTCTGAGTAGGTAAGAACTCATGGGGCTTAAAGAAATTGTCCCCAGTCACCCTCCCAGTGAGTGGCAGGTATGAAGGTTAAATTGCTGTCTGGCTGCCTCTAAAGTCACCTCATTAACCACAGTGGTATACTTTGGGCTCTAGCTAAGCTGGGCAGTCTGTTCCAGAGAACCTGGGGGCAGGCTCTTCCCATGCTGCAATCTCTTCTCCCATCTTACCCATTTTAGAAGGAGCTGTGGTGAATTGTGTCTATGAGATCCATCACTTTCACAGAAGCACTGTGGATTCCTTAGAGGTGTTGAATAGGTTCACTGAAGTCCCAAGAGAAACTTGGGAGGAAGCACTAAGCTTTCAGGTCTAATGGGGGCCAGTAAGGATGGTTATTCTCAGCTCCCAACTCACAACTGTCCTTTGAAGTCCAAATTCAAGTTATACCCACTTGTGTGGCTCTGGCCACCATATTAACCCATTTTAAGAGGGACTTATTGACTCTCTTAGAACTAAGCTTTTCAAATTTGCAGTATCGCAGTATCTACCTAAGTCCAAGGTCTTTGTTTCTCAGTTTTGCATTTGTTTTATAATGTATGATTTTCCTGTCTTTCTCTTTTAGACCATAATCTCCTCAGCACTCAGATGTGCCTTAAAAAAAAAAAAAAATCCCACAGCATTCTAAATTTGCATGGAGCCAAATAGTTTATAAATGTTCTTGTCTGACTACTCCTTGCAACTTTTTAAATAATAAGAAATGTTGTTAACATATAGTTTGAATTTTGTCATAAAATCAACCCAAAGGATGAAGGGACAAATTATGTCATTTATATTCTTTGTCATCCACTTGAATCATACATAACTTTTTCAAACAGCCTACACTTGGCATTGATCCCTGTACATCCTTTAGTGGGATGGAGATGGAGGAAAAGGCACCTGAGAGGTGCTGATTCACATGCTAGCTCCCAGCAGCAGTCTAGTGAGACTTAGCAGGTTGGAGATGGAAAGCCTTGGCCACCAGGTAAGAGGAGAGCCTGGGATCCCAAGTACCTGCTTACTGCAAGAAGTCTGCATCCAGCCAGATGTCCAGGCAGCCTCACCTCTTCTGCGAACACAGCAATGGGGGCCTTCTGGCTAGGAGTCTCTTCAAGGCTCTTACTCTCTTTACCCTGAAGGATGAGAGTAAACTCTAGGCTTGCCTGTACAAGAAAGTATGGAACCATAGATACCACATTGTGGCTACAAACCTGCCCCTATTTCAAAAGAGACAGCAAGGGCTGACGGAAAAGAGCTCCAGGGTGGGGTTGGCTTGAGTCCTAATTCTGTCACTTAGTAGCTGTAAGATTCTTCTGTGTCACAGTTTCTCCATCTATAAAATGGAGTAACAATAGTACTTCCTTACAGGGATGTTCTGAGGACTGAATGAGCTAATACATGTAAATTACCTCATGCCAGTGTGAAGCCAACATTTAATACAAGGTAGCCATATCACTATCTTCATTTCTATTATACTTCTACTGTTTCTTCATCTCTACCTTCCTTTCCTCCTCCTGCCTGCCCCTCCTGCCTAATTTTCTGTTACATAATTTTTGTTATCTTTATAAGCAATTTCATATCTTTGAGAACAAGATGATTATAGAAATACTTTTTTTATGATAAATAAAGAGGTGAAGGGAAGCAGGAAGGAAGAGACAGAGGAAGGGAAGGAGAGAGGGGAGAAGATGAAAGAATTTATATGGAATTATTCAGGGCAGAACTTTCACTTACTCTTTAAGTTCACCTGCTCTCTAGCTTTCTTATGTAAACTCTCTGGTCTCCTGATCACTTCTGAAAAGAAAAGAGTGTGGTCCTTTGACTCAGAGGGCTGTGCCTCCCGGACATCCGTCCTGCCTCTGGTTACAGCTCCCTGTCTTTGCCTGCATCCTGAGGCCACACTTCATGGATACCTAGTCACTCCCCCATCTCTAATTGACCAAGACTTCTTTCCTGCTGTCAGAATCATTCTCAGCACAGCACTGGGCAGTCACCACCCATCAGAGTTGGCCTGTAAGATAGAGCAAACACATGTTTGCTGGCTTTCCATATTGGTCAACACATCACTATCCCAGGAATCCTTCCCTTCCTCTGGGCTTCCCTTATGGTTACACGCTTTGGGAAGGTGGCTCATGATTCTCCTTATCCATCTGACTAAAGCAGAGTAGCATAAGAATGTTAACAACAGGGGCGCCTGGGCGGCTCAGTTGGTTGGGCGACTGCCTTCGGCTCAGATCATGATCCTGGAGTCCCGGGATCGAGTCCTGCATCGGGCTCCCTGCTTGGCAGGGAGTCTGCTTCTCCCTCTGACCCTCCTCCTCTCATGCTCTCTGTCTCTCATTCTCTCTCTCTCTCAAATAAATAAATAAAATCTTAAAAAAAAAAGAATGTTAACATTTCTTATTTAAAAAGTTGTAAAAAGAGTACTTCACCTGGAAGTAGCTCCTCAGATACAACTAATTAAATGTTTAGATAACTTAGGTATTTATGCCTTGCTTCTTTCCACAAAGGATTCTAGGACACTGGTTAATTCTTACTAATAAAGCTTTGGAAACTAGCATAATATTTTCCCAAAATGGGTGTGTTTATATATAAAATTATTTTGCCTTTGGAAAAGGGAGTCTTAGAATAAAGAAGCTATCATGCACTAATAAAAATAACATGTGGTACCTGGGTGGCTTAGTCTGTTGAGCATCTGACTCTGATTTCGGCTCAGGTAATGATCTCAAGATCCTGGGATGGAGCCCCCCAACCCCGGACCAGTCTCTGTGCTCAGTGGGGAGTATGCTTGGGATTCTCTCCCTCTCCCTCTGCCTCCCCCTGCTGCCCCCACTCGTGTGTGCCCTCTCTCTCTCTCAAATAAATAAATAAAATTTTAAAAAATAACATAATTGAAAACCCTGACATATTTCAGATTGAACACTCCATGTAGTTTTGGGGATACAATACCCAGAGCCTGGGACTAAGGGCTACTTGGTTTTAGAAGCCAGTCAACAGCATCACACTAGGGAGGATCTGATATGGGTATCTGACATTTAAGGCTGTGGAAATGGGGCAGAGGGCTTAGGCAGGAGCTGCTTTTCCCTCGCTGTGTGACTTTTAGCTAGTCAATTAATCTTTCTACTCAGAATCTTCTTTTCTGTAAAAGGAAGGAGATATTCGAAGAAATCACTAAGGAACCTTCCTTTCTGGGTTTTGACCCTTATTACAATTTAATCATATATCTGTTGAATTGATTGACATTTTTTAAAGAGATACTTGAAACTTCTTCTGAGTACCTCTTTCCTCCCTCTCTTAATTTCCAACTCTGTAACAGCTTTAACTCTAAGAATAGAACATGGCATTGAAATGAGCTGTGTACTTCTGCGTTTACATGGAAAGATCCTTACAGTGGCTTTGCCTGTGTGGCTAGAGATTTAGCTCTTTAATTTCAATGTAATAATTCATCCATTGTATTCAACAAGGAGACAATGTGTTTCTGATTTTTTAATTACAGTCACAAGAGACACCATTCCAACTGAGCTCTGCTTCCTACTGAGAGGCCATGTTCATTTTCCACTCAAGATTATACACGAACAGTGGTTACTGAAATAAGTGAACTCCTAGAGTCCCTAAAAATAGATACAGGTATGTTTCATTCTACTTGCACTTAATCTCCACAGTAGCAATTCATTTCACAGGCATTAACTCAGGATGGTATGTGTCCTTTGAAGAGGTTCTTGATTTGGTGGTCCATTCAAATTTTCCTCAGGAGAACATCTGAGAGATCCCTAAAGGCTGCAGAATTAACTCCAGCATAGTATCTCTCTTTCTCCTCCAGTAACTGCCATTTGCTAACTTCCCAATTAATTCTTCCCACCCGCCCTCCACCCACCTACACCCTTGCATACGATCTGTCTTAGTCATTTGACACTATCTACTAGAATCAGTATAGTAGCACCTTGATTAGTATTCACAGTAATTGCTATTTCACAGATCCTTAGTAGAATGTACTTATTTTCTTCCAGCAAGTTTTTAGGTTGCTTAAGGTCAAGACCACTTCAATGCAGGAGGAGGTCTTCAATAAACACCTTATCCTAAGATACTTAAGTAATTCTTTGTTTTGTCAAGGTTTGATTTAATTCTTCAAATTATCTTCTATGTAAAAGGACCACAAAGAGGGAAAGACCACATTAAAGGGTGCAAGATGAGTTTGGAAAGAAAGAATAACTGGGGAGGAGGAGCAAGATGGTGAAGGAGTAGGAGACCTACATTTCATCTGGTCCCAGGAATTCAGCTAGATAGGAATCAAACAATTCTGAACACCTACAAACTCAACAGGAGATAGAACAAAAGAATAGCAACAACTCTCTGAACAGAAAAGCGACCACTTTCTGGAAGGTAGGACGTGCAGAGAAGTGAATGTGAGGCGATATTCGGGAAGATAGATGGCGTGGGGAGGGGCCTCCATCAGCCGCTACTGGCAAGTGATAGAGCAGCGGAGCAAAAAATCAGAACTTTTAGAAGTCTGCCCTGCTGAGGGACATCACTCCAGTGGCTAAGGGGGAGGTGGAACCCTCATTGGGACACTGTGGTCTCAGGACCCTTGGGGTCACAGAAAGACCGGGGGTGCCTGAGTGCAGCAGAGCTCCCAGGTATCTGAGCAGGGAAGCTGGCTGCAGAGACGGAGCCGAGGAGCAGGCTCTCAGCTCGGGGTTGCCATAAACCGTGATCCGTGGCACAGTCGGGCCACTGCTCCTGCAGCAGGGACCCAACAAGCGGCAGATCCAGGGAGACTCCCCTTCCTCCCCCGGAGGAGTGGCGTGGGAGCGCACCGCAGGGATCTGTTGGGTTTGGAGACTCCAAAATGAGTCGGGTGCCAGAGATAGGAACACGCGGTCACAGGCCGGGTGAGCATGGAGTGCGGCCAGAGACCAGGGATACGGGAGTGATTGCTTTTCTCTGGGGGCTCACTGAGGAGCAGGGCCCTGAGTTATCAGCTCCTCCCGGGCGGAGATTGGGAGGCCACCATTTTCACTCTCGACCTCCAAAGCTGTACGGAAAGCTTGCAGGGAACAAAAGCTCCCGAGAGCAAACCCAAGCAGATTACTTAGCCCAGACCAGCAAGGGCGGGGCAATTCCACCTCCGGCAAAGACATTTGGGAACCACAGCAACAGGCCCCTCCCCCAGAGGATCAGCAAGAACAGCCAACCAAGACCAAGTTTACCAATCCAATGAGAACGGCAGAACTCCAGCGCTAGGGGAATACTGTACATAGAATCCATGGCTTTTTTACCATGATTCTTTAGTCTTTCAAAGTTAATTTTTTTAATTTTCTTTTTTTTTTCTTCTATTTTTTTTATTTTTCTTTTCCCCTTTTTCAACCAACATCTTATCAATCCCTTTTTTTAAAATCTTTTTTATTTTTCATTTTTAGAGTCATATTCTATCCCTTCACTGTAGTTAACCTTATTTTTGGTATATATATAAATTGTTCTCTCTTTAAAATTTTGGGATACAGTTTCTTCTAACAGACCAAAATATACCCTAAATCTCTATTGTTTGGTTTTGTTCTCGTCTCCTGCCTGATCACATTCTCTCCCTTTTTTTTAAATTTCTCTTCGTTCTTTTTTCAACCAACTTCTTATCAATTCCTTTTATAAAATCTTTTATAATTTTCATCTTTACAGTCATATTTCATCCCTTAATCGTAGTTACCCTTATTTTTATACATATATAAGTTTTTCTTTCTTTAAAATTTTGGGAGGCACATTCTTCTAACAGACCA
>NW_027708822.1:0-334 GCF_054177405.1 Leptonychotes weddellii | reverse complement strand
GCGCCTGGGTGGCTCAGTTGGTTAAGCGACTGCCTTCGGCTCAGGTCATGATCCTGGAGTCCCGGGATCGAGTCCTGCATCGGGCTCCCTGCTCAGCGGGGGGTCTGCTTCTCCCTCTGCCCTCTTCCCTCTCGTGCTCTCTGTCTCTCATTCTCTCTCTCTCAAATAAATAAATAAAATCTTTAAAAAAAAAAAAAAAAGCACTGCATTGAGACAGAACAGCAGGGCACATCTTTGGGCAAAGACCAGGGCCCCTCAGCTGGCTGGAACCCGGTCCCGTCTGAGCTGAGACTTCTGCAGGAATGAGATTTGCTGGCAGCACGCTCACCTGTGC
>NW_027708821.1:0-334 GCF_054177405.1 Leptonychotes weddellii | reverse complement strand
ATATATCTTTTCTTATCAACATTTCAGCTACCTATATCATAATATATTGAGTTTCCTATAGACAGCATACATACAGTTAGGTTATGTTTCCTACTCACTTTGCCAATTTCTGTCCTTTAATTGGTGTATTTAGACCATTTGCATTTAAAGTAATTACTGATATGTTAAGGCTTAAGTGTGCCTTTTTATTATTTCTTTCGATTTATTCTCTTTTTCTTGTTCCTCAATTTCCTTTTTCTTTACTTCCCAGAGGTTATTTAAAAATTATTTAGAATTTGATTTATTTGTGGGGCGGAGCAAGATGGCGGAGGAGTAGGAGACCTGGATTTCGTCT
>NW_027708820.1:0-334 GCF_054177405.1 Leptonychotes weddellii | reverse complement strand
TGACCCTCTTCCCTCTCGTGCTCTCTGTCTCTCATTCTCTCTCTCTCAAATAAATAAATAAAATCTTTGAAAAAAAAAATAAAATAAAATGTTTAATGCTTTTCATGGTGAAATACTTGCAGATACTATTACATTCAACAATATATTTTTAAAAAATATATTCACAATCTGTAACACAGATAAACTATAGGAAGAAGCAAATATTGATTTAGGTGCTATTTGTTTCCTTTTTTTGGCGTGCATAAGTGAGGTCCCTTTTCTGGCTCTCTTATGATGTTCCCATTTGCCACCAGCGATTCTTAGATTGGACACATGACTTTGATGATCTTAGAGC
>NW_027708819.1:0-334 GCF_054177405.1 Leptonychotes weddellii | reverse complement strand
TAGGCTCTAATTTTACTCAAAGTCTAATACTCTTGCTACCTGTCAGGTATCTTGTTCCCTGATGTCTAACTCCAAGCCACCACTGTCTGTATCTGGTGTGAATGCTCCACAGGTTGCGGCTTCCTCTTTGACCCATGTAGAGAGCAAAATGGAGTCTCCATGTCAAGCAGGAGCCCGTGTCAAGCAATGACGCAAGCAGTTAAGGTCCTGCCGCTAGGTGACATCACCAGGACCAGCGTCACCTGACACCCCAAAACTGATAAGGAGCAGAACCAGAGGAAGTCTGCAGAGACCCAAAACTGATCAAATCCCTTTAAAAAGGGAAGGATTTTGG
>NW_027708818.1:0-334 GCF_054177405.1 Leptonychotes weddellii | reverse complement strand
TAATGATGTAACGTATGGGGATTAACATAAGAATTAAAAAAAAATAAAAAAATAAAAAAAAAAAAAGAAATGCAAAAGAAAGACTAGAGTTCACTTCAAAGAGAACACCTGAGCCTTAAAGGATTGGTAGTTTTGAGATAAAAATGCAGAATGGGAAAATATTCTAGGTGAGGGAATGAGCAACAATTCTAAACAGGTGAACTATATATAGTCGGACTATATATATTGTATGGTTGGAAAATAAGATGTAATAGAACAATTAAAGGATTCCTCAAAAGTCTGTATCTTAGAAACATCCCCCTTTCTAATTATTATGGCCAAAATTAGTATCTTA
>NW_027708817.1:0-334 GCF_054177405.1 Leptonychotes weddellii | reverse complement strand
TTTTGTTTTGTTTTAAGTAATCTCTGTGCCCAGGGTGGGGCTTAAATTCTCCACCCTGAGATCAAGAGTCCCGTGCCCTCCCCACTGAGCCAGCAGGACACCGCTCCACCTTAGAAGTTCTTAGTGAAATGTTGCACTCTTTTTTTTTTTTTTAAGATTTTATTTATTTATTTGACAGAGAGAGACATAGTGAGAGCAGGAACACAAGCAGGGGGAGTGGGAGAGGGAGAAGCAGGCTTCCCGCGGAGCAGGGAGCCCGATGTGGGACTCGATCCCAGGACCCTGGGATCATGACCTGAGCCGAAGGCAGACGCTTAACGACTGAGCCACCCAG
>NW_027708816.1:0-334 GCF_054177405.1 Leptonychotes weddellii | reverse complement strand
TTTGGGTGTTGAGTTTGATAAGTTCTTTGTGTATTTTGGATACTAGCCCTTTATGATATGTCATTTACAAATATCTTCTCCCATTCTGTTGGTTTTCTTTTGGTTTTGTTGACTGTTTCCTTTGCTGTGCAAAAGCTTTATATCTTGATGAAGTCCCAATAGTTCATTTTAGCCCTTGCTTCCCTTGCCTTTGGTGACATTTCTAGGAAGAATTTGCTATGGTTGAGGTCGAAGAGGTTGCTGCCTGTGTTCTCCCCTAGGATTTTGATGGATTCCTGTCTCACATTTAGGTATTTCATCCATTTTGAGTCTATTTTTGTGTGTGGTGTAAAGA
>NW_027708815.1:0-334 GCF_054177405.1 Leptonychotes weddellii | reverse complement strand
ACTGTCATATCACGTCCATGTTCTGTTAAAAAAGTGCATCTGGGGTGCCTGGGTGGCTGAGAGTCGGACTGTTGATTTCAGCTCAGGTCCTGATCTCAGGGTTGTGAGATTGAGCCCTGCATTGGGCTCTGCTCTGGGCATGGGGCGGGTTTAAGATTCTCTCTCCCTCTCCCTGTGCCCCTACCGCCCCCCAAAAAATATGTAAATAAAAATAAATTTAAAAAGTAAATCTGTTGCTAAACTGTATGGTAGGGTGATAACAAACTTTTTTTTTAATTGTTATGTTAATCCCCATACATTACATCATTAATTTTAGATGTAGTGTTCCATGATT
>NW_027708814.1:0-334 GCF_054177405.1 Leptonychotes weddellii | reverse complement strand
TTTTGTTTGTTTGTTTTTATCTTTTTCTTTTTCTTTTTTTTTTTTCTTTTCTCTTTCTTTCCCTTTCTTTAGGCCCATTTCAGGTCTCTTCTGATTTGTTTAGTGTGTATTTTCTGGGGACGTTGTTACCCTGTTAGCATTTTGTTCTCTCATTCATCTATTCTCTGGACAAAATGACAAGATAGAAACAATCACCTCAAAAAAAAGAACAAAAGGCAGTACCGACTGCCAGGGACCTAATCAATACGGACATTAGTAAGATGTTGGAACTAGAGTTGAGAGTGATGATTTTAAAGATAGCAGCTGCTTGAAAAAAGCATGGAAGACATTAGAG
>NW_027708813.1:0-334 GCF_054177405.1 Leptonychotes weddellii | reverse complement strand
ATGTTTCTACACTCAGCAGGGGGGTAGTGATATTGACCGTTTTGTGAATATTCCCAATTCACCTCATCAGGACAAGCTTCTGCCCAAGAATATTGTGAGCTTTTCACAGCTGTAGAGTAAAAGTGGACATTTTCTTCTAGTTTTTATGAGATTCTTTTTACCAGCAGCATTCTTTGGGTTCAGTGTGGAAATCTATTAACTAGCATTGAGAGCCTGAGGAACTTAAAACCTGACCACATGGAAAAGGAAAGAACGAGGGAATTTGTAAGAAGAAGGATAATGAGGCACATGATGTTTTGATTCTACATTATGGATGCCTTTTTTTTTTTTTTTT
>NW_027708812.1:0-5950 GCF_054177405.1 Leptonychotes weddellii | reverse complement strand
TGTGGTCCATATATACAATGGAATGTTACTCAGCCATCAGAAAGGATGAATACCCAACTTTTACATCAACATGGATGGGACTGGAGGAGATTATGCTAAATGAAATAAGTCAGGCAGAGAAAGTCAATTATCATATGGTTTCACTTATTTGTGGAACATAAGGAATAGCAAGGAGGACATTAGGAGAAGAAAGGGAAAAATGAGGGGTGGAGGGAATTGGAGGGGGAGATGAACCATGAAAGACTATGGACTCTGAGAAACAAACAGGGTTTTAGAGGGGAGGGGAGAGGGGGGATTGGTTAGCCCTGTGATGGGTATTAAGGAGGGCACGTACTGCATGGAGCACCGGGTGTTACACAAAAACAATGGATTGTGGCGTGGATCACCACATCAAAAACTAATGATGTATTGTATGGTGACTAGCATAACATAATAAAATTAAAAAAAAAAAAGAAATCTTAGGTGGATTTTTTTTTAATTTTTAATTTTAGAGAGAGAGTTAGCATGAGTGGGGGGAGGTGCAAAGGGAGAGGGGGAGGGAGAGAATCTCAAGCAGACTGCCTGCTGAGTGGAGAGCTCCATGTGGGGCTAGATCCCAGGACCCTGAGATCATGATCTGAGCCAAAACCAAGAACTGGACACTTAATTGACTGAGCCACCCAGGTGCCCCTTAGGTGGATTTTTTTAACTTCACAAGTTTGATAGAATTTTATGTAGAAATCAAAGGCTCAAGAATAGACAAGATATTCCTCAAGAATAAGGGGGGAATATTTGCTCTATTACATATAAGACTTCTTATAAATTTATATTAAGTAAAGCATATTGACAGTGGCCCAGCAACAAAAACTTGACTAGTGGAACTAGAGTAGAGTTTAGAAACTGATCCATATATATATATGTGTGTATATATATATATGGTAACTTGATTTATGAGAGATGAGTATTATAGATTACTGGAAAAGGATGAACTTCAAGAAATGACACTAGCCTTTGAACTGCCTATCTTCAATTTTCTTGTTAAATGAGATCACAAATGTCTACATTGCTTACCATTAGTTAGATTTTTCTGTTAGTTGCAACTCAAAGAATTCATAACTGATATAGGTCCTAGGATCTCTTTGCCAAATATATGTGACCAAAATGGTCCAATCAGAGTTGATCATGCGACTTGTGGAGAAACAACAGGGAAGAAACTATGACTCTTCTACTAAACTTGAATCTGAATGAATGTGTGCCTGGGGTTTCTGGGGAGTACCACATGGCACCTGAAGTGAAGTGAAGCCAACACAGTGAAAGGCAGAGTAGAGGATGAAGAGAAACTGAATCTGGATGATAGTTTGAACCCTTTAACTGAGACCCAGCTTCTGCTATCTACCCATGGACTTTTCAATTATATAAGCCAATAAATCTTTTTTTAAATTTGTTTTAGCTACTTAAAGTAGAATTTTCTGTCTTATGGAACCAAAATGATCTCACTAAAAATGGTAAACTCACTTTCTCCAAGAGTTTATGATAGAAACCATGATCATTGAATTTTTTTAAAGGATGCTGGCTATAAAGATGGATATAACTAATAAAGCCAGTGTGCACCCAACATATAGATGAGACAACAAAAGCAGTACACTGGGGGCGCCTGAGTGGCTCAGTTGTTAAGCATCTGCCTTCGGCTCAGGTCATGGGGATCAAGACCCACATTGGGCTCCCGGCTCAGCGGGAGGCCTGCTTCTCCCTCTCCCACTTCCCCTGCTTGTGTTCCCTCTCTCGCTGTGTCTCTCTCTGTCAAATAAATAAATAAAACCTTTAAAAAAAAAAAAAGCAGTACACTGGTTTCATTGAAACATTTGGGTCATAGTAATTACATCTTTTGAAAATCCTACAAAAACCAAAGTGTCACTATGTTTTGTTCAATAAAACCAAAGCTGAGGGGGCGCCTGGGTGGCTCAGATGGTTAAGCGTCTGCCTTCGGCTCAGGTCATGATCCCAGGGTCCTGGGATCGAGTCCCACATCGGGCTCCCGGCTCAGCGGGGAGCCTGCTTCTCCCTCTGACCCTCTCTCCTCTCATGCTGTTTCTCGCTCGCTCGCTCTCTAAAAAATAAATAAAATCTTTAAAAAAAAAAAAGCTGAGGGATTGAGAAGGAGACCATGATATAAAGTCAGAAAGAAGGCTTATTTTGTTAGCCAAGTAATAAAGATGCAAGAAATTGTAGAAAATAAACTCTTGCCTCATCCTCTAGGTTTAGAGAAGTGATTTTTACAAATATGCGGTATAAACTACTTTTAAAATATGGTATTTTGTTCACTAGGGAGTCTTGCTAGGATGGCTTACAAAGAAGAGAAATTTAAGAAAGTCTGAAAAAGTTATGAGATTAAATTTGTGTTTTAGAAGATCTTTCAAAATGAGAAATCTAAAACTCAAATAAATACCAATTGGATTTGTGACAAAGAAAATGTCTACAGAAGTAGTTATCAAAATTAATTTTTAGCCTTGGAAACTTTCTACATGAAATCTTACAGAAAATTTCAGTATGTAAATTAGACAAATGTATTTGTTAGTATAGATTTTTTTAGGTTGAGCTGTAAAGCATTTACTTATTAAAGAGGAGAGGAAGGATGCTAGTCTGAAGAATACACTAAAATTTAAAAATCAAGAGTGATGGATAACAGTTCCACTCTTATCATCATTAGCATTTGATTTATCTCTGTAATAGTTTTAGTTATGCAGGAGTAAGATAAAATATTTGCAAATGGTAATTTCAGGATACTTTTCAATTAAACTCAGAAGGCTGAAAAAGAAATAATACTTAAAATTTTTTTATTTCAAGGTTAAGCCACTAAGCATATCTGTTAGTAGAATTATTTATAAATATGAAGGTTTAGAGAAGGAACTAAAAGTTACAAGCATTGCTTAAAATACTTATAATAAGATACGGTATTATGACACCATGTTTACTTGTTAGTGTGTTGTTTTTGTTGCATAATTGGCTATTTTGCCTCAACAGAGAATTTGCCAAACTCATGCATTTGAACTTTTAACTGGTTTTTAGTTGAGCATGATGCATGTGTGTTGTGGATTTCTATTCATTTGTATAATTTTATGTCAGTAAATGTGACATAAAATGTAAAAATAAATTTTTAAAAAGAAAAAGAATGAAGGACCATAACTTTAAATTTAATCCACATTTATAGGAAGCTTAAGTGAGCCCACAAACTTCACAAAAATTCCAGTTCTCTTCCTGGATATTGATAGGATTGCTCTTCCCTGATGACCTTGGACTTAGTTGTGGCCTGGTGCCTTGCTTTGGCCAGTGCAATGTGAGCAGACTTGGCATGTATCATTGCTGGGCAGATGTATTAAGAGCAAGTGCCATGGCACAAGCTTTCATGTTTCTTCTCCCTGCCACAGTGATCAAAGAAGCATACTACTGAGAGGGAGTCTCCATCAACTTGGATTCCTGAGTGATGATGAATAGAATCCCTTGCTAACCTTCAGTAGACATGTGTAAAATCAGACACTATGGATAAGCCAAAGAAGCCAGTTAACAGAAAGGAGAATGGAACAGAGCTGCAAAGAGAATGTAAGGTGCCATGAGAGAAAAATAAGAGGGAGCAGCTGATCCCTAGAATTTCTTTGGTTCCAGGTGCTTTCCAGGTCCTGTGGGTTCTAATACTAAATTCCACATTATCCTCTGGAGCTTGATAGGACTCCTGATACTTGAAAAACAATAACAAAAAGCCTAAATAAAAAGTGTATTTCAACCTAGTAAGGTGTTCCCCAAATGCATATGCTGAATCAAAGGTATGTGCATTTTAATATAAATTGCCAAATGTCACCTACTAGCAAGGTAGAGAGTGCTCCTTTCAGAGGACAGTGCTTTTGGCAGCACTGGCTAGGCACATTAAAAAACAAAACAAAGTAGGGATAAAAACTTTGCTAGTGGGAAAAAAATGTTAAATATATTAATCAGAATTTATTAGTAAGGCTGACTTTCTACCAAATTTTTCTAAATCATTTACTCCTTTTTTTGTAATTAAAAAATGTATTTCTCTTGCCAATTCATGTTTTAGGACCTTAAAAATTTTTTATCGGTGTATATGAGTTTTCTGTATTGTAATACTTACCACAAATAGTTATCCAATTTGGTTTCAGCTTTCAGATTTTTATTATGTTGGTGGTTTATGCCAACTTTTAACTGTTATGTAGTAACACATATTTTTCTTTACTAAGTCCATCATTGTATCTAAGATTATAAGTTTTTACCCAGCCAGAGATTGTTAAATATTCATTCTTTATTTTTCCTTTTACTCTCTTTTTCTCACCAATATGATTCTCATTCATATTGTACAAAATCGCACCTGGGTGGTTTAGTCAGTTAAGTGTCTGCCTTCATCTCAGGACTACATCAAACTAAAAAGTATCTGCACAGCAAAGGAAATGATCAACAAAACAAAAAGGCAAGCTACTGAATGGGAGAAAATATTTGCAAATCATATATCCAATAAGGTGTTAATATCCAAAATATATAAAGAACTCATAACACAATAACAAAAAACACACAACCTGACTAACAAATGGGCAGAGGATCTGAATAGACATTTTTCCAAAGAACGTACATATGGCCAACAGGCACATGAAAAGATGTTTAACATTACTAATCATCAGAGAAACGCAAATCAAAACAGAATGAGTTATCAACTTCATACCTGTCAGAATGGCTATTATCAAAAAGAGAAGAAGTGTTGGAAAGGATGTGAAGAAAAGAGAACCTTTGTACACTGTTGGTGGGATTGTAAATTGGTGCAGCTACTACAGAAAAATAGTATGGAGATTCCTCAAAAAATTAAAAATAGAACTAACATATAGTTCAGCTATTCCACTTCTGGGTATTTATCCAAAAAATACAAAAACACTAATTGAAAAAGATACATACACCCCACGTTTATTGTAGCATTATTAAAATAGCCAAGATATGGAAACAACTTAAGTGTCCATTGACAGATGAATGAATAAAGAAGATGGCAATATACATATATAGATATAGATATATACATGTAGATGTGTGTGTGTGTATATATATATATACACACACATACACACACACACACAACAGAATACTATTCAGCCATAAGAAAGAAGGAAAGTTTGCCATTTGCAACAAATGGATGGACCTTGATGGTGTTATGCTAAGTGAAATAAGTCAGACAGAGGAAGATACTATATCATTTTACTTATACATAGCATCTGAAAAACAAAACAGGTACCTGGCTGGGTCAGCTGGTAGAGCATGTGACTCTTGATCTTGAGGTTATGAGTTCAAGCCCGACTTTGGGCATAGAGTTTACTTAAAAAAAAAAAAATTCATAGATACAGATTGGTAGTTTTAAGAGGGGAAGGAGGTTTGGTGGGTAGGGGAAATGGGTGAAGGAGCTCTATTGTATAGTGATGCCTGGTAACTGGACTTATAGTAGTGATCACTTAGTAGTGTATACAAATATCAAATTATGTTTTATACCTGAAACAAATACCAATTTTACCTCAAAAAAAAAGAAAAAAAGAAGGGGAGATAAAAGCAATACCTTTTAAGTGAGGTTTGTTTGTAATTTGGTTCCATGTTTAAGACAAAAAAAATTGGTATCAGAGTTTCTAATGAATATATTTTATGCTATCTTTAAAAAGATTTAATTAAATTGAGTAGGGTTTGTTTTTTTTTTATACACTCCGTGAAGTAAGTTAATGATAAAAAAAATCTGATCTTGGGGCGCCTGGGTGGCTCAGTTGGTTAAGCGACTGCCTTCGGCTCAGGTCATGATCCTGGAGTCCCGGGATCGAGTCCCACATCGGGCTCCCTGCTCGGCAGGGAGTCTGCTTCTCCCTCTGACCCTCCTCCCTCTCATGCTCTCTGTCTCTCATTCTCTCTCTCTCAAATAAATAAATAAAATCTTTAAAAAAAA
>NW_027708811.1:0-334 GCF_054177405.1 Leptonychotes weddellii | reverse complement strand
GACCCTCCTTGCTCTTCAGACCCCACCTTCTCCCATCTCTCCCACTCCAGCTGGTCTGCCCCTCCCAGTATATGCAGCCTCATGCCCATGACTGACCTTTCTGGCCTGGCCTCAGCTCCTGGGCTCCTGTGACCTGCTCTCATGAGCAGCCCCATTGGGCTCCAGGCCCTGCTGACTCCCTGCCCCCAGTCACAACATTGGGGTGCACAGGCTGCGAATCCCAATAGACTCTTGGCCTCCAGAATCTTAAAGGCCCAAATGGGAGCGAGTGATGAAGACAGGTCTGGAGGTGGCGAGAGAAACTTCTGCCTGCACCCAGCCAGGCATTCTTCTG
>NW_027708810.1:0-334 GCF_054177405.1 Leptonychotes weddellii | reverse complement strand
TTGTGCTAAGTGGTTTAAGAATATCTGAAAAGAGGGGCCGCCTGGGTGGCTCTGCTGGTTAAGACTCGTGATTTCAGCTCAGGTCCTGATCTCATGGGTTGTGGGATGGAGCCCTGTGTCAGGCTCCGCACGGGAGTCTGCTGGAGATTCTCTCCCTCTGCCCCTCCCCCCCACTCTCATGTGTGCACATTCTCTCTCTCTCCCTCTCCCTCTAAAATAAATAAATTTTTAGAAAGGATATCTGAAAAGAGCATTTCATGGGAATAGTTTTCTGTAAAATACATTTTGTAATATATTACTTCGCCTAATTATAATCCATCTCTTTAACTGGTCC
>NW_027708809.1:0-334 GCF_054177405.1 Leptonychotes weddellii | reverse complement strand
TTTTTTTTTTTTTAAGATTTTATTTATTTATTTAACAGAGAGAGAGAGAGACAGTGAGAGAGGGAATATAAGCAGGGAGAGTGGAAGAGGGGGAAGCAGGCTTCCCGCTGAGCAGGGAGCCTGATGTTGGGCTCAATACCAGGACCCTGGGATCATGACCTGAGCCGAAGGCAGACACTTAACGACTGAGCCACCCAGGTACCCTATAAAGTTTTATCCTTTAGGAGATGGGAAGCTGCCCCAGCACCTTCTTCAATCCTGCAAAGCATTCTGGGAGGATAAATAGCTTTTTAGGCTGACACCCAGCATCTATATTAGGAGTGGACCTCTTTCT
>NW_027708808.1:0-334 GCF_054177405.1 Leptonychotes weddellii | reverse complement strand
GAGCAAGGGGATAAACTGAGGGCTGGGTGTGAGAAGAATTAAAAGAAGAATGAGGGTAATCCCCACAAGGGTACGAAGTTTTTGCTTAGACTAGCATCTAGTACATAATAGGTACTCAGTAAATAAACTTTGAATGAATGAGGAAATTGAAAACAAGGGGATTCTAAAGATAAAATTTGGCCTTCTTTGTAATTTTGCCCAAAGCTGATTTGAATTCTATCCAATATGTATTAGAGAGTACTGTGAGTGCAATTAATCCACCAGTTATGCTGGTTAACTGCTCCTTAAGCAGCACTGGTTTCAGCAAGAAACATTTAAGTATATATATATATAT
>NW_027708807.1:0-334 GCF_054177405.1 Leptonychotes weddellii | reverse complement strand
TTGTGTGTACTTCAGGCATATCTCCACATCCACACACATAATATACTTTTTAAAGAAAAGAAATTGAAATTAGACTGTTTGAAACAGAAAAACCTAATAAACTGTTAAATGAAATATCTACATTATTTTTATTATCCAGCAGAAGGGGTCTCAGGAAGTAAAGAGCAGTTTTATATAAAAATCTTACATTTCTTTGAACCATTTCTCCATTGCTTTTAGTATTCATCATTACTGAAGATAGATGCTAATCTCATTTGTGTTACTATACTACCCTCTTTCATTCTCATATAGCTATGTTATTTTTATTTTATTATGTTATGTTAATCACCATACA
>NW_027708806.1:0-334 GCF_054177405.1 Leptonychotes weddellii | reverse complement strand
TCTCCAGCCTGGACTCTTAAATCTCTAAATGGTGCCGTCTCCCTAAGACAGGACGGGGACAGAGGCACCATGGACAGCAATGATGGGAGAGAAAGGAAAGGATCATTTGAAGAATATTGAGAATGGGAAGCTAAAAAAAGGAGTGGGAAGGCCAAGGGAAGAAGGAGTTTTCAGAATAGGGAGGGGTCAGGGGCGCCTGGGTGGTGCAGTCAGTTGAGCAGCCAAGATCTCAGGGTCATGAGATCAAGCCCAGGGTGGGGCTCCGAGCTCAGTGTGGCATCTGCTTGAGTTTCTCTGTCTCCCTCTGCCCCTCCGTCCATGCTTGCTCGCGCTC
>NW_027708805.1:0-334 GCF_054177405.1 Leptonychotes weddellii | reverse complement strand
TCAAGAATGAAAACTTTTGAGTAGAAAAACTTAGATGAAAAATTAGTAACATTTTACCCAGATAATACATCCTAATCTTCTCAATCATACAATTAAAAATTCCTTAATATTCTCATTTAAAAAAATTTTTTCTAAAGATTTTATTAATTGATTTCTATACCCAATGTGGGGCTCTAACTCAAAACCCCGAGATTCAGAGTTGCATGCTCTATCGACTAATAAACCAGCTCGGCACCCCAATATTCTCAAATTTTTGACGACTGTTTATAATTAGCAACAAATTCAATACTCATGCTCAGAATAGAATGAAGATTTGTCTTCATTTCATAGCTAT
>NW_027708804.1:0-334 GCF_054177405.1 Leptonychotes weddellii | reverse complement strand
TCTAGAACTAATGATGTAATGTATGGGAATTAACATAAGAATAAAAAAAAAAAAGGAAACTTTGGGTTCTATTTACATTGTTTATTTTTGCAGGCAATTATCCTGTTTGCTTTATCATTCAGTTCCTGGTCTACTTTTGTGGGCTATTGTTTCAAGTACAATTGAATTCTCTGCTTAGTTTATCTGGTGCAGTTAAAGCTATTAATGCTCCCTGCATCTTCTGCCCATGTAGAGAAAAAGATTTCCCCCAGGAGGACCATCCTGATGTTTCAATGTAGGGGAAGGGACTCTTAGGTCCACAGGATGACAAAGCTTTCTGATCTGAGATACTTGC
>NW_027708803.1:0-334 GCF_054177405.1 Leptonychotes weddellii | reverse complement strand
TTGGCACGTATGGGTATTTCCAGTCGTCTGGTGGATAATTGGGGGAATAAAAAGCATACCCGCAACTCACACTCAGACTCAGAACATGGGCTTCTGCTTTGGAGATTGGAACAGAAAAGCCTTTTCCTGAATTTCCCTGTGCCACTCCGGTGTCTCTGAGAGTCAGAGCCCCCGAGAGCGTCCATCCTGGTGGAAGAGCAAGTGACAGCCCGGGGCCTCTGAGGAGAGGCACCAAGACAAGATTAATGGTGCAAAGATCTTATTTGGGGAAACACCTAAGGGAGGGAAAATAGGAAGGGAGCCAGGAGAGCCATCGGAGGAAATTCAAGGTTGA
>NW_027708802.1:0-334 GCF_054177405.1 Leptonychotes weddellii | reverse complement strand
CCAAAGTCCCATTAAGCAATCTCTTTCGATAACTCTAACAATAATGAGAAGAGTTAATGCATACTCAGGGCAAAGTCTGTAACACTGTAATATTGGTCCATCTTTTTTCTTCTGTACTTAGGAGTTATAAAGAAAAGATGTTTATCATTCTCTACAAGCTGCTCATGAATAATGCCATTAGTAATTCACCACCGCCCCTTGTAAAACCACCTCGTCTGCAGACCCACTGTCATTACAAGTTTAGAAAATCTTTGAGATTTATTGTTATCTTGACTCACTAAGCAAAGTGGCTACACTGGACAGCATGGGCCCTTCTCATTCTTGAACCTCAGTG
>NW_027708801.1:0-5951 GCF_054177405.1 Leptonychotes weddellii | reverse complement strand
ATGATCCCAGGGTCCTGGGATTGAGTCCCGCATCAGCCTCCCTGCTCAGCAGGAAGTCTGCTTCCCCCTTTATTCCTCCCCCCTGCTCGTGATCTCTCTCTCTCTCTCACACTCTCTCTCAAATAAAATAAAAATAAAGTGTTGAATATCTCATGTAATGTATTGAATATTGTAGTGAAGGTGAGAAACAGAATGGTTGCATGGGTGCAGATGGTTGTAAGTGCATCAGTGGGACTGCCATGGTTGCTGGCTGACTGGGAGTTGTGGTTAATTCTGCTGCTGCCCAGCATCACCAGAGTGTCTTAGGGCATATTGGCAGCCCATGAAAAAAACCAAAACAGAAAATTTAAGGTTTAGTTTCTACTGGATGTGAATTGCTTTCTCATCATTTTAAAGTCAAAAAATCATTAAGTCCCACCACCTTAAGTTGGGGACTATCCATAAATTGATTTCACTGCACTGAAAAGGGTCCTTATTTTCATGTTCCATGGATGCAGAGAGTCTTCGCCTATCTAAACTTCCTCATATGGAAAATTATCAGTTTTCCATAGGTCTTTCTAAACACTTGACAATCTATCTCTGAAAACTGAAATCCAACTCTGAAACTGAAAACTGAGGAGACATTTTAAATACTCAACCTAACAATGAGAGTTTCTGGAATAATTGAGCATAGTGAATAGACTGGTATTCTATATGATTTGTTATACAAACATGTACTTAAATATGTACATACAGATAGCATAACATGAGTAGCTTGGTAGGCATGGGTAGATGAATTACTGTCTATGGAAAACTAGTACAATTAGCATCTATTTATTGCATTACCTACAGAACTGCAAGCTATCTGGTGACAATTGTTTTCTGTAACTCACAGTTTCATATGATCAAAGTACACAAAAATAACAGAAAGAAATAATCATATTAATTCATAAAACAAATACAAAGAAAGATTGCATCTATATAATGGAGTAAATTTAAAGTAATGAAATCATTTCTACTATTAAATTCTTTGGGAACAACTTAAATACATATGGATTAACTTTCCTATTTTTAAGAGAAAATAGCAGGAGTTGCTTTCATGAATATGGAGTACTCACCTGTGGACGCTGTTAATGGAGTTTTCCATTCTTTATCAGTAAAGTGATTCTATTAAAGTCAGTTCAAGGAGCGGGTGCTCACCTTTCAATTGCAGTAAATTTCTAGTCTTCCCAGCCCAGTCAACTCCAAACACAAGGAATGTGGAGAGGAATGAACTTGGCTCTTTGCCTGATGTTTTATATTCCCTGAAGACCACACCCATTTTCCCAAAATGATTAAGTTATCAAACCTTGGGAAAGGTGTTGGGTACATGATTAGATTTTTGCAGAGTGGAAGACAGACCCTGATGCAGAAGACTGATTGGAAACCTTCTTAAACCTACTTAATCAAACTGCCACATCCAAGCTCTAGTGAGAAGCTATGCCTTGAGCTAACCTATGTGATCCACAGACCTGTTGTTTTTAAAATAAATGACCCCCCAAATAAATAAATAAAATGAACACCCCCAAATATAAACTTTTTATCTGCTTTTAATTAACTAAATTACAACCCTAATTCCATCAACCCATTACTGTGTACTATATTTGGTTATCTGTCTGGAGGTCAGGAAGCTCCAAGATCTTGGCCACAAAGGTCCATCACTACCCTGTCTCATCTAGTGTCCCCCGGGTGTGAGATCCTTCCATGAAGGGGATGCTGAACCCTGGTGCAAAGTCAGCTTCCCTCTCACTTGTCCAGCGCATGAGGAACTTCCAAACCAGACCTGTCAGGCAGGTACTGCCCAGTACCTTTGGATAAGAGATCTCTGATTCCTTTGAGTGCTGTCCATTCCTAGGGATTCCAGGATACTGTCCAAGGTAGGAGCATCCCACACTGCACCCCAAGTGCCTGGGACCAGATCCCTTAAGAATTCATTCTGGAAACAAATGTGACCTAAGCCTTCAAAACTGTCAAAGCGCCAGCCACCTTCTGTCTCCACTGTCACTACCAGGCACGTGGCAGAGTAGGGACCCCGGTTTTGGCCCAGCACTTGGCTAAAGCCGGCAGCCTGGGCTCCCGAAAGGTGTTCTCCATGGTCTCACGTGTGTCTAGAAGATGCAGGATTTAGAGCCACTGAGGGCAGAACAGGAGGAAAAAGGAACTTTGAACTTTTAAAATACACAGTAGCAAGGTGTGGTGGGAGCTGCAAGAGATTTCTTCCAGTCTCCCAGCTGTAGCTTCCAGAATTGTTGGAGAGCCACAGTAGAGCTGCCAAGAGCCTCCTTGCATGACCTGCTCAACTGCAGCACCCTTGATCCCTGTGGGGGGGCACGTGGCTCCCTGTGACACAAGCGCTGACACAACAGGCATCCCTGGTCTCCAGGCTCTCACACTGCCACCTCTGGCCTCCTGCTCACCCTTCAGCCTCCAGGTGAACTTGGGGGAAGATTGGAGCCAGCGCACCCAAACCTGCCTAGACACTGCCCTGACCTGAACTCACATAGAGCCTCTCATACCATTGCTCCCCCACCTCCTGCAAATTTCTCTCTGCTCAGCCAGGAGAGTTGCTCCACCTCATTACCAAAACTTAATATATTAATATTTTAAATGCTCATCCAATGGCAGTGATTGTCATTTTAATTTTATGTCTCTAACTATGAATGAGGTTGAGAATATTTTCATATTTATTGCTTATTTTTTCTGTGAAGTAATATTTTCAGATGTTTTTCTTAGGGGAAAAGCCCTGTCTTATTTTTCTTCCAGATTGGAAGCATTCTTTACATATATTGGATACTCATCCTTTACTAGCTTTATCCCTTACAGTATTTTTCTCTCAGTATTTCACTTCCAGTAGAGTGTCTTTTGAGAACAGAAATCCTTAAAATTTTTGCAGTTAAATTGATCAGTATTTACCCTATTTGAATTGCGCTTGTAGTTTCTTCATGAGAAAATCCATTTCTAACACAGAATCAAAAAGATTTTCTTATATTCGCTTCTTTTAAAATGATGAATTTACTTTTTCATCTTGAACGTATCTGGAATTAATTTTTGTGAACTATCACAGCATATTCACTGGAGAGTTTCTCTTTTTTAATCCATTGACAATGCCCGCCCATTCAGTCAACAACAAGGATCGATACATTAAGTGAGTCTTAGGCTTTCTGTTTGGTTTCTGTGCGTTTTTTGTCTTTCCCCATACCAATGTCCCACTTCTTAATTGCTAGGGTCATGAGACTATAACATCTGCCACTGATATCTCAGAATGCCTAATGATGTTTTAAGCCATAAAAGGATACTCCTCAAATATTACTAACATTCATATCTAGTACAAAATTTATATGTATGAAAAATTTGTATGGCTAAATATCTAGCACATATTTGCAAGTAACAAGTTGAAATTTTCTCATTCTATTTCCAGAATTCGAAATACACCCAGGGGTGCCTGGGTGGCTCAGATGTTTAAGCGTCTGCCTTCGGCTCAGGTCATGATCCCAGCGTCCTGGGATCGAGCCCCGCATCGGGCTTCCTGCTCAGCGGGGAGCCTGCTTCTCCCTCTCCCTCTGCCTCTCTCCCTGCTCATGCTCTCTCCCTTTCTCTCTCTCTCTCTGTATCTCTGTGTCTCAAATGAATAAATAAAAAAATCTTTAAAAAAAAAAAAGAAATACACCCGAAAATAACACCTAAAAATCTGATTGCAATGCCTTTTCTGAATAATCTTCAAGAAAGTAAATTAAACTTGTTACTTTTTCACATACCTATCTATGGAGTGGTTTTTTTCAGTATTGTCTGTTTCCTGTATTTTTCAAGATATAGAAGGGAATTTTTTCCCTCTGTTTAAGCAGTCCACAATAAATATGACTGTGTATCTTCCATGAAAATAATCTATTATCCATTTTATTTTTGAAATCATGAACATTCTCTTTAAGATCTTAATCTCCTCTATTATACTTTATTAATTGAAGAATATTTAATCAATGCTACTGAATCAAATTGTGTCTAGTGATATCCTAGCTCTCAGGTGTGAGAAATTTACTCAAGCTTTGTATCTGTAAACCAGCCACATTTAGTGTTTCTCAAACCTGAGAATTCATCTGAATTACCTGGAATGACTGATAAACCACAGATTTCAGCCCCCCACATGCAACATTTTTTTAAGATTTTATTTATTTATTTGAGAGAGAGCACACGAGCCAGGGGAGGGACAGAGAAGCAGACTCCCCATGGAGAAGGGGACCTGTCATGGAACTTGATCCCTGGACTCCAGGACAATGACCTGAGCTGAAGGCACATGCTTAACCTACCGAGCCACTCAGGCACCCCACATGCAACATTTTTGATTCCATAGTCTTAGGTGTGGGCCAAGAATTGGCATTTCACACAAAGCTCAGGTGATTATGATGCTGGGGAAACTGAATGAAACTTTGAAAAGCATGGGATAAGTCCCTTCTTCATCCTCTATTATCCTCAAAATTTTCTATCCCCATTGGTCCATCTGTGTCATTTTCAGTGGTTGATAGCATTTCTTCTAATGGTTATTCTTGATTATTAAACACAAATGTCTGGAATCACATGTATTTCAAAACTATCTCCCTTTCAGAAATGGAATATGGCAAACAGAATATATATTATGTAAACTGTAGCAAATATTGAGTAGCATACTGTAATCAAACCCTACTGCCAATAAGGCAACCATCTCATTCATTTATTAAATGAATCACCCATCAAATATTTGTTAAGTGCATGTTCTCTCTTAGACACTCTCTTATCTGCTGGCGATATGTCAGTGAACACTTTCTTTCTCGCAACTTACACTATTGTAAAAGAAATGGCCAAATATTTAGAGTTCATATAAAAAAAGGCCTATCTTGGTCCTGAGAGTCAGTGGAGATTTACCTGAAAAACAGATATTTTTTCTTCTGAGGGTGAATTGATGGGTAGGATACACTAGATGAAGAGGTGGGAGAAGAAGGTTTCAGTTTGACATGGGCATTGTAGATAGCCGAGTCTGTCTGTGATGAGCAAACTCTGTTCCTACACTAGACCATTAAGTTGTTCCATTGGTCTATGTGTCTGTTTTTGTGTCAGTACCATGCTGTCTTGGTGATCATAGCTTTGTGATATAGCTTGAAATCAGGCAGCATGCTGCCCCCAGCTTTGTTTTTGTTTTTCAACATTTCCTTGGTGATTCAGGGTCTTTTCTGATTCCATACAAATTTTAGGATTGTTTGTTCCAGCACTCTGAAAAATGTCATTGGAACTTTGATTGGGATGGCATTGAAGGTATAGATTTCTCTGGGCAGCATAGACATTTTAACAATGTGTATTCTTCTGATCCATGAGCATGGAATGTTTTTCCATCTTTTTGTGTTTTCAATTTCTTTCATGAGTGTTCTATAGTTCCTAGAGGATAGATCCTTTACCTCTTTGGTTAGGTTTATTCCAAGGTATCTTATGGTTTTTGGTGCTACTATAAATGGAATCATTTCTCTAATTTCTCTTTCTACAGTTGCATTGTTAGTGTATAAGAAAGCAACTGATATCTGTGCATTGATTTTGTATCCTGCCACATTACTGAACTGCTGTATGAGTTCTAGTAATTTGGGGGTGGAGTCTTTTGGATTTTCCACATAAAGTATCATGTCATCTGCGAAGAGAGAGAGTTTGACTTCTTCTTTGCCAATTTGAATACTTTTATTCCTTTTTGTGGTCTGATTGCTGTTGCTAGGACTTCTAGTACTATGTTGAACAATAGTGGGCATCCTTGTCGTGTTCCTGATCTTAAGGGAAAAGCTCTCAGCTTTTCCCCATTGAGGATGATATTTGCTGTGGGTTTTTCATAGATGGATTTTATGAACTTGAGGAATATTCCCTCTATCCCTATACTCTGAAGAGTTTTAATCAAGAAAGAATGCTGTATTTTGTCAAATGTTTTT
>NW_027708800.1:0-334 GCF_054177405.1 Leptonychotes weddellii | reverse complement strand
GGGAGCCCCAGCCCCCGTGCATTACCCAGGGTTAAACCAACAAAGGCTGAATTTCCCTCGTGATGTCACACGCATGGTGAGTTACGGCCAGCAGCCAGGTCTGAGCCCAAACACCTCAGTTTTGGCTTTGTGGAGTGACACTTAGGCTTCCTGATCTTTGAAGGGCTTCTCAGACACAAAGCATCTGACCTTAGGGATAAGACGCTTCTCATCTATAAAATGGGAGCAGGGAACGCCTGTCCTTCCCCACCTTGCAGGATGTTTGTGAAGGTAAATTAAAAGAACAGGTCTTTTTTCACATTTGTTAAAGCATCTTGAAACTCAAGAATCCATT
>NW_027708799.1:0-334 GCF_054177405.1 Leptonychotes weddellii | reverse complement strand
CTGTTTTCATTTTCTCACTATTATAAACAATATTGTGATAATAATCATTTTTATGCATATAGGTATTCATAGCTGCCTAATTATTTTCTTCATTTTTTTTAAGATTTTATTTATTTATTTGAGAGAGTGAGAGAAAGAACGAGCAGGGGGAAGGGACAGAGGGAGAAGCAGACTCCCCACTGAGCAGAGAGCCCAACGTGGGGCTTGATCCCAGGGCTCTGGGATCATGACCTGAGCTGAAGGCAGGTGCACAACCAACTGAGCCACCCAGGTGCCCCAAATTATTTTCTTATACGTGTCTTTCAGATAAGCTCTGCCAATAGTATTGATGCCT
>NW_027708798.1:0-334 GCF_054177405.1 Leptonychotes weddellii | reverse complement strand
GGTTTCCATAACAAAATTATTGGCTAGTAATAGATTAAACAATGTGCCTATAAAAATGCATAATTAAATGCTATTTTTCCATCAAATTATTATACCAATAAATAGTGAAAAACTCAAGTTAACAAAATTATCTCAATGTGTTGGGCAATTCTTATTGAGTTACTGAATTTTAATATGGAAACTACTTTCCACTAAACGAATTATTAAAGATAATTAATAACTAGATTAAAAGTCAACATTCTTACAGATTATCAATCTGTGTGATATATCTGAGTATGTATAATTCATACTTGATTTTATTTTTCATGTACAAGTTACAATGAAGACTTTCATT
>NW_027708797.1:0-334 GCF_054177405.1 Leptonychotes weddellii | reverse complement strand
TCTCTCATTCTCGCTCTCTCAAATAAATAAATAAATCTTAAAAAAAAAAAAAAGAAGAAGATATTGCCCACCAAATTTTTTTTTTAAAGATTTTATTTATTTATTCATGAGAGACAGAGACAGAGAGAGGCAGAAGGAGAAGCAGGCTCCCAAGGAGCAGGGAGCCCGATGTGGGACTTGATCCCAGGATGCTGGGATCATGACCTGAGCCGAAGGCAGACGCTTAACCATCTGAGCCACCCACGTGCCCGCCCACCAAAATTTTAAAGAAAGAAAAGCTTATATGAAAATAAGGGTAAATACGATGAAGGGATGGAATATGACTGTAAAAATG
>NW_027708796.1:0-334 GCF_054177405.1 Leptonychotes weddellii | reverse complement strand
TACCTTTTGAATTCCCCAGAAGAGTTGTTTTCAAAGCAAACATTCCAAAATGAATGTGGCTCTTCAATGGAATGTCTCCATTGTGCTTGAAGTATTTCTTCTCTGGTTGTAACTTTAAATTACAGGGTCATTTGAGCAACCCTCCACCCCCACCCCCAGTATCTTTACAAGAGCAGTGACTTTGTCCTCAGGTAGAGGATGTGTGATTTTGGATGAAAGTAAATTACAACTTACTGAGTTTATTCCTAAACTGATCTTTTTGGTATTTTAAAGTAGATCATACCAAGAGAAAGTTCCTTGGTCTTAAAAAGGAATGTTTTGATTGCTTTGGGTA
>NW_027708795.1:0-334 GCF_054177405.1 Leptonychotes weddellii | reverse complement strand
ATGGAGGATCTTAGAAGAGAAATGAAAAGGAAAAAACGAAGAAAAAGAACCAAACAGGTTAGAACTGAAGAGTATAACAGGTGACTTAGATTGGAGTCCGAGAAGAAAGGGTTATTGAACTTGAAGAGAGATCAACAGAAATAATCTAATCTGAAGAACAGAGATAGAAAAATGAATAAGCCTCACTGTGGGACCACATCAAGTGATCTAGTGTATATGCTTTGTGGTCAAAGGTAACCCTTGAAATAAGGTTTATCTGACCCATCCTTACTGATGTTCATAATTGTTACCCACCGCCTGGTTATCAGACACAAATGGTAAACACTACACCTGT
>NW_027708794.1:0-334 GCF_054177405.1 Leptonychotes weddellii | reverse complement strand
GCAGGCTTCCCACTGAGCAGGGAGCCGGATGCGGGGCTAGATCCCAGGACCCCGGGATCATGACCTGAGCTGAAGGCAGCCACTTAACGACTGAACCACCCAGGTGCCCCTGCCTTGGTATGATTCTAAAAGCACAAAGACACAGGCAAAAAATAAAGATACTCATTGGTTTTGGGTTTCTATTTTGTGGTTTTTTTTTTAAAAAGCTTTGTATTCCTGTGGTTGCCAGGGGCTGAAGGAAGAAGGAAGTTGTTTAATGAATATAAAGACATATGCCCTTACCTTTTGACTCAGCGATCCAATTCTTTTTTTTTTTTAGATTTTTTTTTTTTTT
>NW_027708793.1:0-334 GCF_054177405.1 Leptonychotes weddellii | reverse complement strand
GCTTAACCGACTGAGCCACCCAGGTGCCCAGAGGAGGGACTCATTAATGCAGCACAAACAGAACACAGCCAAAGCCTCTTAGCCTCTCTTGTTAAAACTGTAGGGCAGGGCGCCTGGGTGGCTCAGTCGTTAAGTGTCTGCCTTCGGCTCAGGTCATGATCCCAGAGTCCTGGGATCGAGTCCCGCATCAGGCTCCTTGCTCGGCGGGAAGCCTGCTTCTCCCTCTCCCACTCCCCCTGCTTGTGTTCCTGCTCTTGCTATCTCTCTCTCTGTCAAATAAATAAATGGAATCTTTAAAAAAAAAAAAAAAAAACTGTAGGGCAGACCTGTAGGT
>NW_027708792.1:0-334 GCF_054177405.1 Leptonychotes weddellii | reverse complement strand
CAGGGGCCGCCACTCTGTAAAACAGTATGGAGTTTCCTCAAAAAGTTGAAAATAGAGCTACCCTACGATCCAGCAATTGCATTACTGGGTATTTACCCCAAAGATACAAATGTAGGGATCCGAAGGGGTATGTGCACCCCAATGTTTATAGCAGCAATATCCACAATAGCTAAATTATGGAAAGAGCCCAGATGTCCATTGAGAGATGAATGGATAAGGAAGATGGGGTATATATATACAATGGAATATTACTCAGCCATCAAAAAGAATGAAATCTTGCCATTTTCACTGATGTGGATGGAACTAGAGTGTATTATGCTAAGCAAAGTAAGTT
>NW_027708791.1:0-334 GCF_054177405.1 Leptonychotes weddellii | reverse complement strand
TTACATTTAGAACCTGAGGAGGGACTCATTTTTTTTTTTTTAAGATTTTATTTATTTATTTGACAGAGAGAGAGACAGTGAAAGAGGGAACACAAGCAGGGGGAGTGGGAGAGGGAGAAGCAGGCTTCCCGCCGAGCAAGGAGCCTGATGCGGGGCTCGATCCCAGGACTCTGGGATCATGACCTGAGCCAAAGGCAGACGCTTAACCGACTGAGCCACCCAGGTGCCCAGAGGAGGGACTCATTAATGCAGCACAAACAGAACACAGCCAAAGCCTCTTAGCCTCTCTTGTTAAAACTGTAGGGCAGGGCGCCTGGGTGGCTCAGTCGTTAAG
>NW_027708790.1:0-334 GCF_054177405.1 Leptonychotes weddellii | reverse complement strand
TTTTTCAAGCCCAGCTAGTACCTTTAAAGTGATGATTCTGAACTCTAGTTCCCACATCTTACTAATGTCCGTATTGATTAGGTCCCTGGCAGTTGGTACTGCCTCCTGTTCTTTTTTTTGAGGTGATTTTTTCCATCTTGTCATTTTGTCCAGAGGAGAATAGATGAATGAGAGAACAAAATGCTAACAGGGTAACAACGTCTCCAGAAAGTATACACTAAACAAATCAGAAAAGACCTGAAACCGGGGGGAAAGAAAGGGAAAGAAAGAAAAAAGAAAAAAAAAGATACAAACAAACAAAAACAAAACAAAACAAAAAAACAGAATATGATCA
>NW_027708789.1:0-334 GCF_054177405.1 Leptonychotes weddellii | reverse complement strand
GAGCAAGGGGATAAACTGAGGGCTGGGTGTGAGAAGAATTAAAAGAAGAATGAGGGTAATCCCCACAAGGGTACGAAGTTTTTGCTTAGACTAGCATCTAGTACATAATAGGTACTCAGTAAATAAACTTTGAATGAATGAGGAAATTGAAAACAAGGGGATTCTAAAGATAAAATTTGGCCTTCTTTGTAATTTTGCCTAAAGCTGATTTGAATTCTATCCAATATGTATTAGAGAGTACTGTGAGTGCAATTAATCCACCAGTTATGCTGGTTAACTGCTCCTTAAGCAGCACTGGTTTCAGCAAGAAACATTTAAGTATATATATATATAT
>NW_027708788.1:0-334 GCF_054177405.1 Leptonychotes weddellii | reverse complement strand
GGGAAGTGCAGATTTCTGCTAAAATTAAAAGGGGGGTTGGAGGATGACCAAAGCCTTTTTTGGCTAATTCATCTTCACTCTGAAAATGTTTCCAACAGCAGTGTTGAGGAGGCTCATCTCCTCCCCTGGCCAGGCGCCTCTCCCATCTTCCAGAAGAAAATTCGGTCTGAGACACAAATGGAAGGCAGGTTCTTCCTCTAACTTCGAGCCTGTCTTGGATCTCAGGGTAGCTGGCTTCAGGAGAGGCGACAGGTGAGAGCAGGTGCTCCTGAGTGAGGCTCAGAAACAGATACACTGTGTGGTGTTAGGACCAGTTTTGTTTACAGCGGAGGTT
>NW_027708787.1:0-334 GCF_054177405.1 Leptonychotes weddellii | reverse complement strand
TCTCTGCTTAGCTCCCCAGAGCCAGCCACTGTTTGCCTTTGAATGGACTGAACCCGATACAGGGCGCCAGATGCAACTGACTTGGAAAAGCCTCCCGCAGGGGTTTAAAAACTCACCAACCCTCTTTGGGGAAGTGCTGGCTGTGGACCTCACCAGCTTCCCAAGAGAGGCCACACGATGCACCCTCCTACAGTATGTGGATGACCTCCTCCTTGCCAGTGACACACAAGAAGACTGCAAAAAAGACACCAAGGCCCTTCCTACAGCTCCTGTCAGACCCGGGATACCGAGCCTCATGGAAGAAGGCACAAATCTGCCAACAACAGGTCTGATA
>NW_027708786.1:0-334 GCF_054177405.1 Leptonychotes weddellii | reverse complement strand
ATGTTTCTACACTCAGCAGGGGGGTAGTGATATTGACCGTTTTGTGAATATTCCCAATTCACCTCATCAGGACAAGCTTCTGCCCAAGAATATTGTGAGCTTTTCACAGCTGTAGAGTAAAAGTGGACATTTTCTTCTAGTTTTTATGAGATTCTTTTTACCAGCAGCATTCTTTGGGTTCAGTGTGGAAATCTATTAATTAGCATTGAGAGCCTGAGGAACTTAAAACCTGACCACATGGAAAAGGAAAGAACGAGGGAATTTGTAAGAAGAAGGATAATGAGGCACATGATGTTTTGATTCTACATTATGGATGCCTTTTTTTTTTTTTTTT
>NW_027708785.1:0-334 GCF_054177405.1 Leptonychotes weddellii | reverse complement strand
GAAGCACCCCGACCTTTGCCCCCAGGCCTCCAGAGATCCTCGCTTTCACCCACCTTCCCATTATCAGAATGAATTCTTAGGGTGATGATGGTCCTCTCTCATAGGTTTCTGTCAGTAATCTATATGCTCCAAAAAGTCTCTGAGACACTCGGATAGAAGATGCTATGAACTGTTCCCTTTTGTGTTTGCTGTTCTGTCAAAGCAGTCACGTTTCGTGTGCCAGCGTCAGCTGATAGGACCCAGCCCAGACCCAAGAGCTGACAGCTCCTCGGGCAAAATCTCCAGGGCTGCATTTGGTCATCTCACCTACTGATGCTGAATTTAGGATTTAATT
>NW_027708784.1:0-334 GCF_054177405.1 Leptonychotes weddellii | reverse complement strand
CTTGTGGCAGGTAATATAATAGCTAAGCCATTTAAAAGCTCGTAGAATAGTAGGTGATGAAATGAGAACTGTTCATACTATTTCGGTCAGTTGAGAAAAGCAGGTTATGAAATACGTTGTAAAATGTGATACTTTTTTTTTTTGAAAATGCATGCAGAACAAAGACTGAAAGAACGCACACCATTTTTAAAGTAATTATCTTTGAGTAGTGATATTACGGATTATCATTTTCTTTTTGCTGATTTTTATTTTGCAATATTTATACAAGCGTATGTTCCTATTGTAATAAAAACAAGAGAAATCTGCTAAAATGAAGAGACAGAAACACTAAATT
>NW_027708783.1:0-334 GCF_054177405.1 Leptonychotes weddellii | reverse complement strand
TGTCACTTCTACTCTTGTTTGATTGGCCAAAGGAAGTCACATAGTCATGTCTAACTTCACAAGGTCAGGGAGGTATAATCTTCCCTTGTGTCTAGAAGAAGAGGGAGGGGGGCGGAGCAAGATGGCGGAGGAGTAGGAGACCTGGATTTCGTCTCCTCTCAGGAATTCAGCTGGATAGGGATCAAACCATTCTGAACACCTACAAACTCAACAGGAGATTGAAGAAAAGAAGAGCAACAACTCTCTCATCAGAAAAGCGACCACTTTCTGGAAGGTAGGACGTGCGGAGAAGCGAATCCGAGGCGATATTCGGGAGGATAGATGGTGGGGGAGG
>NW_027708782.1:0-334 GCF_054177405.1 Leptonychotes weddellii | reverse complement strand
TGTCATGTCCACGGGAAAATATTCTTTTTTGAAATAACCCACCTGTACTTTACTTTGAAGTGAATAAATAGAATCATATATTTCAAAGGAATAAGAAAACCGTCTGGTATAGAACTCTTCCTCAAGGCATCTAATTTAGTAATTATTGATTATCAACTGGAAAATCTATTGGAACACCTGGGTGGCTCAGTTGGTTAAGTGGCTGCCTTTGGCCCAGGTCATGATATCAGGGTCCTAGGATCAAGCCCTGTGTCCTTCTCCCACTGCCCCTCTCCCCCAATTGTGCTCACTCCCTCTATCTCTCTCTCAAATAAATAAATAAAATCTTTTTTTT
>NW_027708781.1:0-334 GCF_054177405.1 Leptonychotes weddellii | reverse complement strand
TTTTTTTTTTTTTAAAGATTTTATTTATTTATTTGAGACAGAGAGAATGAGAGACAGAGAGCATGAGAGGGAGGAGGGTCAGAGGGAGAAGCAGACTCCCCGCCGAGCAGGGAGCCCGATGCGGGACTCCATCCCGGGACTCCAGGATCATGACCTGAGCCGAAGGCAGTCGCTTAACCAACTGAGCCACCCAGGCGCCCTAGACATTGCATCTTAATACGGCCTGAGTACCAAGGCTCCTCCCCTTCCTTCTGCATATATTTCGGTATGGGTAGTTCAGATCTTGTTTCAAAGGGGGCTTTAAAAACCAAGAGAAGGTAATGCTGACATGACC
>NW_027708780.1:0-5953 GCF_054177405.1 Leptonychotes weddellii | reverse complement strand
GTCACAATGGCTTTCTGTTGTCAAGTGGCTCAATTTCCAATTTAAAGGTAAAACTACTGGGACATCTTCACCAAACCACCACCCCCCACCACTTTCCCCCCCTAAATGTTTTCACTCAATGTTAATTTAACAACAGCCTTCCGGACAGCTGAGGATTTCCCTCTCCAACATGAGCTCACTGGGCTACGGTGCATAGTGTTTTTGTTTAAGATTTTAGACAGGGGCGCCTGGGGGGGCTCAGTCCATTAAGCATCTGCCTTCGGCTCAGGTCATGATCCCAGGGTCCTGGGATGGAGCCCCACACTGGGCTCCCTGCTCTCAGGGAGCCTGCTTCTCCCTCTCCTCCCAACTTGTGTGCGCTCTTTCTCTCTTGCTCTAATAAAATCTTTAAAAAAAAAAAAAAAAAAAAGGTTTATTTGAGACAGGGGGAGGGGCGCCCATGAGTGGGAGGGGGAAGAAGAGGGAGAAGCAAACTCCCCACTGAGCAGGGGGCCCAACATGCAGGGTTCAATCCCAGGACCCTGGGATCATGACCTGATCTGAAGGCGACTGAGACACCCAGGCTCCCAATGGTGTATAGTTTTTTTTTTCTTTAATGAACTCATAATGCTTTTGTGGTGGTGGGGGGAGCTTTTATTGTTTAAATAGTTCATTCAAGTCACTCCCGACAGGCCTGGTTGGCATCTTAGGATAGGAATCCAGATGGACTATAAAGAAGGACAAAAATAAGAGGGATTTTGGTAGGTTTTAGTCTCTGCTGTATGCCCAGCACGTAAAGAAGGCTCTGGTACATGTGGACATCTGGACATAATTGTTTCAAGAATGGATCAGAACCCACATCAGTCTGATTCTTTTTTTTTTTTTTAAAGATTTTTATTTATTTATTCATGAGAGACAGAGAGAGAGAGCAGTCTGATTCTTAAGTCTACACTATCTACCACATCAGTTTCCCTGATTCTGATACTAAGAATCATCTGGGGTATTTGTCAAAAACAAATGCTGAGAACCCTCCCTAGGTGGGTTCTAATTGAAGGCCTAGAAATATATCCTTAACAAAGACCCTAAATAATTCTTACCATCCTGCAAATCCAGACCTACAGCACTGTTCTTTCTTCCAGCCTCCTCATTCTTGTCACTGACACAATCCCTCCTCCCCTAATAACAGTACACATTCATCAAGCGCTGTTCTAAGTCTACTTACTCACTTGACACTCATAACTTTATGAGGTAGGTAGGTACTATCACTTTCCCCATTTTTTTTTTTTTTTTACGAGTGGGGAATAGAACATATAAGAAACTTGCACAAGGTCACAGAGCTAATAATTGAGAGAGCAGGGATTCAGACCTCATGTTGCTCCAAAAACTGAACTCCTAACCATTGTTATCCTGCCTATACCCACTGGTCCCATCCTCCCGAAAGTGCTGGCCCCACATGTCCCTTTGGGTACCCATTTCCACTCCTGGGGGCTGAAAGTCACCTTGTAGCCTCTGTATACATGATCATAAATTTCTTTTCTTTTTTTTTTTTTTAAAGATTTTATTTATTTGAGAGAGAGAGACAGAGAGAGAGAGCATGAAAGGGGGGAGGGTCGGAGGGAGAAGCAGACTCCCTGCCGAGCAAGGAGCCCAATGCGGGACTCGATCCAGGAACTCCAGGATCATGACCTGAGCCGAAGGCAGTCGCTTAACCAACTGAGCCACCCAGGCGCCCCATGATCATAAATTTCTAACTGGTAGATTACATAAAGAAAGTTCCATAAATAGATATTCACTTGGATCTTTATAATATCACCAAGAGAAGTCGCCATAAGGGAAGTGTTATTACCTGAAGCAGTATAATCCCAATCACCAAAACAAATTTTTAAAAGCAAAATAAATCCAGAAAAAGTAAGCAAATTAGGTTGCACCTTCTGAAAAATATTTTAAAATAATGTATTTGGCCTTCAGGAGGCCTAAATATTGGGCAGTATATAAACTAGTCATTTACCACCATGCTGCCTGACAAGATTAATTTCTTGGGGCACCTGGGTGGCTCAGTTGGTTGAGCAACCTGCCTTCTCAGGTCATGATCCTGGGGTCCTGGGATTGAGCCCCATGGTGGGCTTCCTGCTCAGCGGGGAGTCGGCTTCTCTTCCTCTCCCTCTGCTTCCCCACCCCACTGCCCATGTGGGTGTGTGTGTGTGTGTGTGTGTGTACCCACGTGCTCTCTCAAATCTTAAAAAAATATTTTAATTTATCATTAGGTGCTGTCAGAGAAACCCAATGTAGGGGGGCGCCTGGGTGGCTCAGTCGGTTAAGCATCTGCCTTCGGCTCAGGTCATGATCCCAGGGTCCTGGAATCGAGCCCTGCATTAGGCTCCCTGCTCAGCCGGAGGCCTGCTTCTCCCTCTCCCCCTGCTTTGTGCTCTCTCTCAAATAAATAAATAAAATCTTTAAAAAAAAAATACCCAATGGGTATTCAGTAAGTTCACTGTTCTGTAGAAAAATTCAAGTAAAATCTGTATTTCCTTCTAAATGATTGCTACAACAAAAGAATTTAGGCAAGTACTATAAGCTCAAGGCAACCAGATCAGATTTTTAAACATGTCCACTTTATTCCAGTAACAGTTATAATGAAATGAGGTGAATGTCTTTTAGTACCCAAGTCCTACAGCTTAAAAATAAAAAAATTTAAAATATTAAAAAATAAAAAAAGCTTTCTCTCCAGACTCGTTTCCTACCCTCAAAACCATTAGAAAATGTTTCATTCGGCTTTTAGCTGAGTTGTTGATTTTATTACTCCTACTCCATCCATTTAGAAAGCCATCGCCTCTCCCTCCCCGCTTAATCTTAGGATATATCTTCATTGAGTCACCCCTAAAGCAGAACAGAATCCTAAGGGAAGATCTTTCTGAAGTGGCTGACAGGATTAAGAGCTAGGACGAGAGGGCGCCTGGGTGGCTCAGTTGGTTGGGCGGCTGCCTTCGGCTCGGGTCATGATCCTGGAGTCCCTGGATCGAGTCCCGCATCGGGCTCCCTGCTCGGCGGGGAGTCTGCTTTGCCCTCTGACCCTACCCCCTCTCATGTGTTCTCTCTCATTCTCTCTCTCTCAAATAAATAAAATAAAATAAAAAAATCTTTAAAAAAAGAGCTAGGACGAGACTGGTCATTGTGGTTAGGCTGAAAAGGAAGGGGGAAAAGAGTAAAACAGGAAGAGTCCACCTGTAGCTTTAACTCTGTGCTAGGCATGATAAAGGAACGCACCTCCTGAGCAACTTCAAGGGCTTTCCTTGACACTGAGGCAAAGAGAAACAACTCGGTAAATAAGGCCTTTGTTTACTGTTTTAGGTACTCCAAATAAGCACTGTCTCATTCCATTACTACATCTATTATCTGTCTCTAAAAAAATACAAAGCTAAACTGGTAACATCAGTGTTAACAGTAATAGAATATACTGGTGTACTAAGTATTTCTGATATTCTGTAGCTGATGATTTGGCATTTTGGAGTCACAAAGTCATACTAACGGTCCAAGGTTTTATTTTGTTTTGTTTTACAAACACCTCCACCATCAGGCATTTGGGAAATCTATTACAAACCCTTCAGCCACAAGCCTCATCCATGCATTTCGCCTGCTGCTCAATAGGGACCATCCCCACCCAGCTACTTCCCAGCACTTAAAAAAAAAAAAATTTCGTTCCAGTTTTCTCTGATTCTTCTTGTAACCCCACGTGGCCCTGTGTGGCATGCAGTGCTCCCATCCTCTAGGGAATTGTAACAAACTTTTTTTTCCCCCCCCAAAGGCACTTACCACCATGTCTGGTCTCTTACTATACCCAATTAAAATTAATCCTTGGTTAAAAAAGTCTATTATTCAAAATTCTTCTTTCTGAACCCTTGCCATCTTTGAACACTTCAAATACCTACAATCACTAGTTTTAGCACTATTTAAAAGTAAGTGGAGGTACATGAAAATTTTGACGTTTTGTGGGGTTTTTTGTTTTGTTTTTAAAGGCAGACTGCCACGTGCAGCCCCTCATTTGGAGGGGTCTGGAATCTTGGAAGCTTGACTACCCTACATTCTCCTACAGATGGACCTTGAGAACTTGTTTGGAGGTTCTAGCCGGGGAGCACAGCTATTCATATACCCTTGACCCAAGAACAGTCCTCCTCTATCAGGGAAGATCATCCCCTTCGACCAAGTGCACAGCTTCGGGAGGGACGCAGATGGAGGGGTGAGGGAGAACGGGCACACCTGCCTAGCCAGCCAGATCAGCCGATTCGACCCTCTTGAATATTGGGGAGACAGATGTTGCAGCTAGATTGCCCTCACATCCGAAAATTAAGTTTCTTGTTGTTTTTGTTTTTTAAGATTTGAAAGGGGGGGTGCAGCCACAAACAGGAGGAGGGGCAGAGGAAAAGGAGAGAATCTCCAAGCAGACTCCCCACTGAGCATGGACCCTGACGTGGGGCTCGATCCCATGACCCTGGGATCTTGACCTGAGCCAAAACCAAGAGTCGGACTCTTAACCAACCAAGCCACCCAGACGCCCCATTTGGAGGTTTTTTTGAGCAAACGTCAATGCACATCAGGCAGCACCAGGCTAACAATGGCTAGGGGCACTGCACCAGCAGGAGCTAAGGGAAAGGCTTACAACACAGATGGAGAAGCAACTCAAAGAAATTCCTTGATTGGCTACAACTTGTTGCCTTATTTGAGAAGGCTTAGTTGGCTGTTTGTGATTAGCTATTCTTAAATTCCTAGTTCTTAATTTTGAGGCTTTTAAAGGCATCCACACTAGCTTAGGTTTAGGTTTGCTTATCTAGGCTGCTAAGACATTACAGCCAGCTCAGTAGTTCCTTGTCTAATTACTTGAACAGCCCCGGGGCTCAAGGCCATCCTGGAGAGACTATGTGGAAACCCAAAACCTCAGGGAGTTGATGCTCTAGGATTCATAGTGGTAAGTGAAGTGAGAAAGCCTTTCTGGTATTTCATTTGAATCCCTCACTTTTCTTACCAGTGTTTCACATACACTGGTGTTCAATGATGTATGCAGAACGAGGGAATGATCCAGTTCCCTGAAGCATCAGAAGCCATTTTCTCTATCATTTATGACTGAACAGTGGTTTACAGTGAAGAGACTTCCAACGAGCTTATCTCGCCTGATGAAGTTGAAGGAGAGCACTGTTGAATGTGATACAGTAATTCAAACAAACTTCACTGAATAAATAGCCTTACTCACCAATCACGACTTTATGAAGCTCATGAAGTGGGTCCTCACCAGGGGCTGAATCTACACACCTTGATCATGGACTTTCCACCCTGTAGAACTGTGAGAAATAAATTTCTGTTGTTTATAAGCCATCAAGTCTATGGTATTTTCGTTATAGCAGCCCGAACAGACTAAGACATTATGTAAGTGGAAAATGTTGGCTAAGGCTCTTAAGAGTAATGAATTACTCTTCCACCAGAAATTTTAACCAAGTCCTACCCATAAATCTCCAGTTTACATCTCTTGCAACTAAGAAACTGCTTTATATTTTAAATATACACACCCTCTTGGGGCGCCTGGGTGGCTCAATTGTTAAGCGTCTGCCTTCGGCTCAGGTCATGATCCCAGGGTCCTGGGATCGAGCCCCGCATCGGGCTCCCTGCTCAGCGGGAAGCCTGCTTCTCCCTCTCCCACTCCCCCTGCTTGTGTTCCCTCTCTCGCTGTGTCTCTCTGTCAAATAAAATATTTTAAAAATAAAAATAAATATACACACCCTCTTCCAAGGAGTGACAGGAATCTTTTTTCCTAGTGCCTCACTTTCTTACCTATATAAGGTAAATCAGGTTACCTGTATGAAGGAGATGCTACCATAACACACTCCGCATTCATCAGCCTATCCCCTTTTTCTGCCTGTTAGAAGGCAGAGGGTCAGTAAAGTATCCTCCAAACTGAGAAGGCACTTTGAGAAATATATATTTTTTT
>NW_027708779.1:0-334 GCF_054177405.1 Leptonychotes weddellii | reverse complement strand
ACTGTCATATCACGTCCATGTTCTGTTAAAAAAGTGCATCTGGGGTGCCTGGGTGGCTGAGAGTCGGACTGTTGATTTCAGCTCAGGTCCTGATCTCAGGGTTGTGAGATTGAGCCCTGCATTGGGCTCTGCTCTGGGCATGGGGCGGGTTTAAGATTCTCTCTCCCTCTCCCTGTGCCCCTACCGCCCCCCAAAAAATTTGTAAATAAAAATAAATTTAAAAAGTAAATCTGTTGCTAAACTGTATGGTAGGGTGATAACAAACTTTTTTTTTAATTGTTATGTTAATCCCCATACATTACATCATTAATTTTAGATGTAGTGTTCCATGATT
>NW_027708778.1:0-334 GCF_054177405.1 Leptonychotes weddellii | reverse complement strand
TAATGATGTAACGTATGGGGATTAACATAAGAATTAAAAAAAAATAAAAAAATAAAAAAAAAAAAAGAAATGCAAAAGAAAGACTAGAGTTCACTTCAAAGAGAACACCTGAGCCTTAAAGGATTGGTAGTTTTTAGATAAAAATGCAGAATGGGAAAATATTCTAGGTGAGGGAATGAGCAACAATTCTAAACAGGTGAACTATATATAGTCGGACTATATATATTGTATGGTTGGAAAATAAGATGTAATAGAACAATTAAAGGATTCCTCAAAAGTCTGTATCTTAGAAACATCCCCCTTTCTAATTATTATGGCCAAAATTAGTATCTTA
>NW_027708777.1:0-334 GCF_054177405.1 Leptonychotes weddellii | reverse complement strand
ATTTTTATTGATCTATCATCATGTTCACTCTTTGTTTTATAACCTCCATTTTGCTTTTAAGCCTATCCAATTAATTTTAAAATTTCAGATAATACATTTTTCAGTTCTAGGACTAGAGTTTGGTTCTTTTTTATAGTTTCTATTTGACTATGTTTTCATTTATATTTTTGAATATATTTTTAATTGATACTTTAAAGTCCTTGTCTGCTACTTATAACATTTGAATCACTTCAAAATTGATCTCTGTCTATTGTTTTTTCTCCTGAAAATGGGTCATGTTTTCCTGTTTCTTTGTGAAATAATTTTGGATTATATCTTAATCACTGCTGTAATT
>NW_027708776.1:0-334 GCF_054177405.1 Leptonychotes weddellii | reverse complement strand
GAGCTCAGAACCAAAGGCAACTCTGAGAAATGAGTCCCTAGAAATGCACTTGAAGCCTAGGGAGGCCACTGGAGCTTCCCAGCATGTTGGGAGGGTCTTGCATCAATTTTTATGAAAAATCTAGATTATCATCCCTTATCCCTTAATCTGTGGCTCTATTAAGCCTATGGGATTAATGGTCAGACCTGAGGATGCCTGGGTGGCTCAGTCGGTTAAGTGTCTGCCTTTGGCTCCAGTCATGATCCCAGGGTCCTGGGATCGAGCCCAACATTGGGCTCCCTGCTCAGTGGGGATTCTGCTTCTCTCTCTCCCTCTGCCTGCTGCTCCCCCTGCT
>NW_027708775.1:0-334 GCF_054177405.1 Leptonychotes weddellii | reverse complement strand
GTAAGGCTTCAGGTCAATAGTAGACTATTAATGAAGCTTTTGCAGAATCAAAATTTACAGGTGGGTTTTTGACTGCATGGGGCATTGGCACCCATAACTACTGCATTGTTCAAGAGTCTACTGTACTTTGCATTATAACACGTGAAGCCTAAAATATTTCCATGCATTCCTTTTTTTTAATGAAAGATTTTATTTATTTGAGAGAGAGAGAAAGAGAGAGAGAGAAGGAATGAGCAGTGAGGAGGGGCAGAGGCAGAGGGAGAAGCAAACTCCCGGCTGAGCAGGGGGCCTGTTGTGGGGCTCGATCCCAGGACCCTGGGACCATGACCTGAGC
>NW_027708774.1:0-334 GCF_054177405.1 Leptonychotes weddellii | reverse complement strand
TGAGGGTGTTAAACGGCTCCCGTGTCTGGTCCAGCTGGAGCCAGAGGTGCAGTGACGGTGTGTGCACACTAGGTGGCGCCAGAGCGCTCGGTCCCCAGTGAAAATGAGGCTGTTAATTCGGCTCCCGTGTCTGTTCCAGCTGGAGCCAGACAGGCAGTGATGGTGTGTGCACACTAGGTGGCGCCAGAGCGCTCGGTCCCCAGTGAAAATGAGGGTGTTAAACCGCCTCCTGTGTCTGTTCCAGCTGGAGCTGGAGGGGCAGTGATGGTGTGTGCACACTAGGTGGCGCCAGAGCGCTCGGTCCCCAGAGCCTTCCTGTCCAGCACCCTCACAG
>NW_027708773.1:0-334 GCF_054177405.1 Leptonychotes weddellii | reverse complement strand
TGGCCAGAGCCCGCTATGGGGCCTCTCCAAGCCTCGTGTCCTTCAACAGTGAGGTGACCACTTCATGGAGCCACTGTGAGGCCTGCATGCATGGTGCTCAGAGCTGTGGCCACACTCACAGCCTCATGGTCCAAACGAAGCCTAGAAGCTTCCGTGGTCAGCACTCACAAGCCAACCACCTGAGCACCTATGTGAACATAGGTCTTTAAAAGCAGCCGTCTACAGGTACACAAAATACAGGCAAACACTTGGCAAACTACACGAGGGTATATGTGTGTGTTCGTGTGTTCATGTATCTATGCTTATGTGTGTGTGTTCATGCATGTGTGTGTGC
>NW_027708772.1:0-334 GCF_054177405.1 Leptonychotes weddellii | reverse complement strand
TTTTTTTTTTTCATGTTTACTGATAACTGCTTAGTGTTCTCTTAAAACAATATCATGATTTTATTTACCCATTTTAATGTTTGTGAACATGAGGATTTTTTCTAGTTTTATCTATGTGGAAAAGTATTTTTTTTAAAAGATTTTATTTATTTATTTGAGAGAGAGAGAGAATGAGAGAGAGCACATGAGAGAGGAGAGGGTCAGAGGGAGAAGCAGACTCCCTGCCGAGCAGGAAGCCTGATGCGGGACTCGATCCAGGGACTCCAGGATCATGACCTGAGCCGAAGGCAGTTGCTTAACCAACTGAGCCACCCAGGCACCCTATGTGGAAAAG
>NW_027708771.1:0-334 GCF_054177405.1 Leptonychotes weddellii | reverse complement strand
GGGACACGTGTGACATTCTTCCAGGAATCTCCCAGCTGTCTTAATGTTAATACCTTGCTAGAGGTGAAAACAACTTTAACTTGACAATGGCAAGGCCTCCGGTATCTTGTAGGTCCTCTTTAGCATATGAAAGTTCTTTTGAAACCTCCCTTTTCCTTACCTCCCCCAACCCCACAGTATATAATCAGTCACCCCTCACAACCCTGGTGCAGCAGCTCTTTCTGTCCACGGGTCCTGCCCCCGTGCTTTAATAAGCCACCATTTTGCACCAAAGACATCTCAAGAATTCTTTCTTGGTTGTCGGCTCCGGACCTCACCCCACCGAACCTCACCT
>NW_027708770.1:0-334 GCF_054177405.1 Leptonychotes weddellii | reverse complement strand
TTTTTTTTTCTTAACATATACTGCATTATTTGTTTCAGAGGTACAGATCTGAGATTCAACAGTCTTGCGACTTTCAACATTTAATAGCCTCACAGACATGGCTCCTTCAGGTGTAAAATATGGAGAATGAGGCCATTTTTAGAGTTGTATGGATTTGAAATAAGGTATGTAAAGTTCATTGTTTAGCTCATGGCACATTCTAGGAGTTCAGTAACTAGTAGCTATTCATATTGTTAATAGCCGTTGTCCAATTGCTGCAAATCAGCCCCTTTACCCCCTTCCAAAAAATATACAATCACACCAAGAGTGACGTAATTTCTGAGATTATACTGAG
>NW_027708769.1:0-5953 GCF_054177405.1 Leptonychotes weddellii | reverse complement strand
ATGGGTATTAAAGAGGGCATGTTCTGCATGGAGCACTGGGTGTTATATGCAAACAATGAATCATGGAACACTACATCAAAAACTAATGATGTAATGTATGGTGATTAACATAACAATAAAAAATTTTTAAAAATTCCAACATATTAGATGTACAATTTGAATCAACATAGCTAACTGTAGGAGCTGTCTCTTGGTCAAAATGAGATTTTCCATTTTAGTTCACAGTTAGCTAATCATAGATCTTCACTTGTTGCCTCATTAATTCCTACAAGCATTTATTAAACACCATCTAGGTGTCTGTTTCTGTGCCAGGCACAGGAGATCCAGGGATTCTTGAGTTATAGTCCAGTGGAAAGACAAGCAGAAACATCTAGCCAGAGCCCAGCAGAGCTCCACGGAAGACGTGCTTTGTGGAAAACAAAATGCAGTGGGAGCCAGTACCAGGAGTGACATAGCATCCCAGACTTCACGGAGGATGGGACCCCTGAACTGATCCCTGAACAAGGAAGGGAGGGAGGGTGTTCTGTGCAGAAGAGCAGCATGTTTACAGACTCGGAGTCTTCTGGTGGTCACTCGGAGTGGAGGAGGGGAGGAATTAAATCAACCTGCTAGTTTGAGTGACAAGGTAGATAGTAACTATGTTCATTGTTACCTTACTGCAAATAACATCTTCAGTTTTAATAGTGGTTTACTCTATCATCTGTGGGGAAAAAATGAGCTGAAGGAGTTTTCACATAGACATAACTTCTGTCACTTTTTAATAAATCTCAATGAAATAGTGCCTTGAGTCCAGGTTACAGAGATATATGACTGTAACAACTGATTTCTTCACTTCATAGAACCACTAATTTATGAATTTTACTCCAACTTTTTATTTTGAAAAATTTCAATCCTATAGAACTTTTGAAAGAATAGTACAATGAACACCTGTATACTCTTCATTTAGATTCAACAACTGTCAATGTTTTGCCACCTTCTCTTTCTTCCTTCCTTTCTTTCTTTCTTTCTTTCTTTCTTCTTTCTTTCTTTCTTTCTTTCTTTCTTTCTTTCTTTCTTTCTTTCTTTCTTTCTTTCTTTCTTTCTTCTTTCTTTCTTTTTCTCTTTCTCTTTCTCTCTTCCTTTCTCTGTCTCTGTCATTACTGAGCCATTTGAAAGTGAGTCGCACTTGGGGCACCTGGGTGGCTCAGTGGGTTGTGTCTGCTTTCGGCTCAGGTCATGATCCCAGGGTCCTGGGATGGAGCTCCGCATTGGGCTCTCTGCCGAGTGGGGAGTCTGCTTCTCTCTGCCTCTCTACCCCTCTCCCTTCCCCCCCTGCCCCTCTCCTCACTCCCTCTGCCTCTCTGCCCCTTTCCCTCTCCCCACTCGTGCTTGCTATCTCTCAAATAAATAAATAAAATCTTAAAAAAAAAAAAAGGAAAATGAGTTGCATTTATTATGATACTTCAACCCTAAATGCATCTTCTTAGAGCAAGGACTTTTTCCTAAATAACCAACCACAGAATCATTATTGCTGGATTTTGTTTTTGTTTCTCATGATTATATTCAAGTTAAACATTATGGTAAGAATACTAAATAAATAATGTTATGTACTTCCCCACCATATCAGGAGGCACAATGACAGTCTTTCCTGTTACCAATGATTCTAATTTGGACCACTTGGTTAGGTGATATCCTTCTATTCTCTCCATTGTAATTCATAAGTAATCTGTATGACAATAATTTGAGACTATGCAATATATTATCCAGTGGTTAAAGCAACTGTTGATGACTCTTGTCTATCAATAAATATATTGGTAGGTCTTAGTTTTAAATTAATTAGTTATGGTTCCTCCATTCCAGCAGTTAAGGTCAGATTTTTTTTGCTGTTGTTGTTTGTTGTCTAAAAATTTGAGACCAAAGATCATCCAATTCTATAAAAATATTTCTCATGAAATAGAGCATATGTTAGGAAAATGGCCAAAAAAACACTGTACAGCTATATTTTAGAAATCAACATGTATTTTTTATAAAGGATAACTTGCACAAGATTTAATATTGTCCATGATGTTCAGCTTTTGTTGTTTGTGGAAAGAATGCTGTAATATGTCATCTAACATCATAAAGGAATCTCATATCTGTCCACTGATAACTCATTGGCAACACACCACAGCTGTTAAAACGCAGCTCAGGAAAGAAAAAAAAAAAAACCCACAAGCTAACCATCTGACTTTAATTTGGAAAGAGAATAGTCCCCAAATGTAAAAAGATGAGGTCTTTTGCAGGTCAAAATATTATAGTGGAATTTGGAAAAAGGTAATATAATGGACCCTATTTGTGAAGGTTAGCTCATGCTTTAAAGGATTTATAATATGGAGACACAGTCCCCACCCTTTCCTGACAACAAGCCAACCTTTGCTATAGTTCCAGTAAACACTCACCTAGGCACAAAAATCCATGCTTTCTAATTACTGAGGGTCTGTCAGATACCAGGGCAGAGACACCTAGAGAGGGAAGGCTGTGGGTAGAGCAAGTTCTGGGGATGAAGAAGATCAGGATTTCAGTTTGGGGCAGGATACATTTGAGACATCCATTAGACATCCAAGTGGAGATACAGAGTTGAAAGTTAATGAGTTAATGCTTAATGGAATGGTCATAGCTGGGTGCATACATTTCAGAATCATTTGACAATAGTTGCTACCTAAAACCATGGAACTTGGAGAGAATCAGCAAGGAGGTGAGTACAGAGAGAGAAGAAGAGATTAAGAGATCCATGGACCAAGCCAGGGACACATCAGTGTTATGAGGTGAAGCAAAAGAAGAACTAGTACAGGATACTAAGAAGGAACAGCCAGTGGGGTTGAAGGAAAGTGAAGTGCATAGTGTCTTGGAGAACAAGTGAAATCACTTCCATGAGGAGGGAGTAATTAACTGTGATTAAGTGTTACTGAGAGTCAGGTTCAATGGAGACCAAGATTTGGGTTTAGCAACATGGAGGTCATTGGTGATACAGACAAGCTCAGGTCTGGTGGGTGGCAGAGTTCAAACCCTAACTGAAATCAGCCTAAGTGAGAAGAGGAGAGGAAAAGGGAGCGCTAATACTGGATGTCTTTCAAGGAGTTTTGCTGTAAGGGGGGAGGAAGCTGGCCAAGGAAAAGTGTAGTGCCTGCAGGAGAAAAAGATAATTTTGTTTGTGTTTTGTTTTTAAGATGAGAGAGATAACAGTATGGTTGTGCACTGGTGGAAATGAGTTAGGAGAGAGAGGAAACTGTTGATACAGGAGAAAGCAGAGAGAATTGCTGAAGCAAGGCCTTTGGGTTAGAAACGGAGGGGAGGGGCAGCAGTGTATCCAGTCCAGACCCAGGTAGGTAGGAAGATATTGTTGTGCGAGTTTGTGGAATTTATTTTCTGAATGTTTCCATTTTGTGCTCCAGTGAAGTGGGAAGCAAGGTCATCAGCTAAGAGTGAAGAGAGAGAAAAGGTGTTAGAGATTTAAGGGGCTATGAGCTTGTGAAGTAGTTATCTATGAGTGAAGGAAATGTCAATCAATTTCAAAGAATTAGAAATAGTCTCTATTCACAATGCAATAAAACTGGAATTTAGCAATAAGAACAAAAATTTCCTACTCCCTGGATATTAAGAATTCTATCTTAAGTAATTTGGGTGAAGGTGAAAAGCCAAATTAAAACTATTAAATATTCTGAAAATAAAGATAATGAAAAGACTATCTGCAAAGTCCCTGCCACAACAACCAAGTGGGATTTATTCTAGAAATGCAAGGAGGGTTCAATTTTTAGGTATCTATTTATTTATTTACCATATTAATAGATTCCAGAAGGAAAATCATATAATCAATCCCATAGGTGTTGAAAAAAAAATCTGATTTTATAAAATTAAGCACTCATTCAAATTTCATTCTTAATAAATTCAATACAAGCATTTCAATTTTGCTACTGTTATGTAAGATTATTCTGGGGATACTAGCTTGTGCAATTACATGAGAGAAAGAAATTGGAGATATAAAAGAAGAAAGTAAAATTATCATTATAATTACCATTATAGGATTACATATCTGGAAAAATTAAATGTATCCGTTGAAAACCTATTACAAACAATAAAAGAAATCAGTAAAATGGCTAGGTAGAGTTAACATACCAAAATTAAAAAAAAAGACTTTTTAAAAACAAGCAACAGATAGTTAGAAGATGTAATAAAAGATCTCACATACAGTAGTAACAAGTGTAAGATATTTAAAAATAAACCTTAAAAGATACTCATGAAAATAACTTTAAAATGTTCCTGAGTGAGACAATAGATTTATTTCAACAAGTGGAAAGGCAACAAGAGACTCAATATCATTAATATATTAATTTTCTTAAGTTGATTCATAAATTTAATAGTTTATAATAAAAGTATTAAAACTGCTTTTGACAAAACAAGCTCATTCCAAAGTTTACGTGAAAAATGAACAAGCAATAATATCTGGAAGAATTATGAAAAAATTTCTGAGAAAAATCACTAATGTAGAACCACACTATCAGACATTAAAACATAGTATAAAGCTACAGTAATTAGATAGATAATAAGAGAATAGAGGAGAGCATAGTGTTGACATATAAACAGAAAATTAATGTAACAAAATGATCTAAAATACATGTAGAAATTTAGAATGCATACATATAGATACATATGTACCTATAGGAATTTATATGATTAAGGTAGCATTTGAAATCATTGAGAGACAGATAGATTACATAATAAATAATGTTTGAATAACTGGGTATCATTCTAGAAAAAAAAATTAAGGTCAATCCCTGTCTCGCTTCTCACACCAGAATAAATTCCAAATGACAATTGGAGATTTAAATATCAAAAATGATGGACACATAAAAGTCCTAAACATTAGCTTACATATGCCCTAAAAAAAAAAAAAAAACTTTGGAAAGATACTCAAGAAATTGATAACCTTCAATTATGCAATACAATGTTATCAACTATATTCATCATTCATCTTATAGTTCAAAGATTATACCCTTTACCCATCTCTCCCTATTTCCCCCATTCCCTAGCCACTGGCAACCACTTTTCTACTCTGCTTCTATGAGTTTGACTTTTTAATAGATTCCACATATAAGTGATAACCATGCAGTATTTGTTTGTCTTATTTCACTTAGCATTATACCCTCAAAATCTAACCATGTTGCCGCAAATGGCAGGATTTCCTTCTTTCTCATGGCTAAATATTTACTATGTATATGTACCAAGTTTTCTGTAACCATTCATCTACTGAGGGACACTTAGGTTGCAAAGAATGGAGGGGGCAGATATCTCTTCAATACCCTGTTTTTATTTCCTCTGGATATGTACTCAGAAATGGGATTGCTGGATCATTTGGTAGTCCTATTTTTAGAAGGTATTCAAATACCTTCATATTATTTTCCATAGCTGCTATACCAGTTTACATTCCCACCCACAGTACACAGGGCTCCCTTTTCTCCACATCGGCCCAACAATTATCACTTGTCTTTTTGACGATAGCCATTCAAACAGATGTGAAGTGATACCTCATTCTAGTTTTGATCTGCATTTCCCTGATTAGTGACACTGAGTACATTTTAATGTACCTGTGGCCATTTGTATGTCTTCTTTGGAAACATGTCCATTCAGGAGCACCTGGGTGGCTTAGCCGGTTAAGCATCCAACTCGATTTCAGCTCAGGTCATGATCTCAGAGTTGTGAGATTGAGCCCAGCTTAAGATTCATAAGATTCTCTCTCTTGGGCGCCTGGGTGGCTCAGTTGGTTAGGCGACTGCCTTCGGCTCAGGTCATGATCCTGGAGTCCCTGGATCGAGTCCCGCATCGGGCTCCCTGCTCGGCGGGGAGTCTGCTTCTCCCTCTGACCCTCCCCCCTCTCATGTGCTCTCTGTCTCTCTCATTCTCTCTGTCTCAAATAAATAAATAAAATCTTTAAAAAAAA
>NW_027708768.1:0-334 GCF_054177405.1 Leptonychotes weddellii | reverse complement strand
TGGCCAGAGCCCGCTATGGGGCCTCTCCAAGCCTCGTGTCCTTCAACAGTGAGGTGACCACTTCATGGAGCCACTGTGAGGCCTGCATGCATGGTGCTCAGAGCTGTGGCCACACTCACAGCCTCATGGTCCAAACGAAGCCTAGAAGCTTCCGTGGTCAGCACTCACAAGCCAACCACCTGAGCACCTATGTGAACATCGGTCTTTAAAAGCAGCCGTCTACAGGTACACAAAATACAGGCAAACACTTGGCAAACTACACGAGGGTATATGTGTGTGTTCGTGTGTTCATGTATCTATGCTTATGTGTGTGTGTTCATGCATGTGTGTGTGC
>NW_027708767.1:0-334 GCF_054177405.1 Leptonychotes weddellii | reverse complement strand
ATGGAGGATCTTAGAAGAGAAATGAAAAGGAAAAAACGAAGAAAAAGAACCAAACAGGTTAGAACTGAAGAGTATAACAGGTGACTTAGATTGGAGTCCGAGAAGAAAGGGTTATTGAACTTGAAGAGAGATCAACAGAAATAATCTAATCTGAAGAACAGAGATAGAAAAATGAATAAGCCTCACTGTGGGACCACATTAAGTGATCTAGTGTATATGCTTTGTGGTCAAAGGTAACCCTTGAAATAAGGTTTATCTGACCCATCCTTACTGATGTTCATAATTGTTACCCACCGCCTGGTTATCAGACACAAATGGTAAACACTACACCTGT
>NW_027708766.1:0-334 GCF_054177405.1 Leptonychotes weddellii | reverse complement strand
TGTCTTAATGCTTCTTTAACTCTTGTCGCTAGGGGCGCCTGGGTGGCTCAGTCGTTAAGCGTCTGCCTTCAGCTCAGGTCATGATTCCCAGGTCCTGGGATCGAGCCCCACATCCGGCTCCCAGCTCAGCAGGGAGTCTGCTTCTCCCTCTCCCTCCCCCCTGCTTGTGCTCTCTCTGTCTCTGTCTGTCTCTCTCTCAAATGAATAAATAAAATCTTTAAAAACAAAACTCTTGTCGCTAGCAAGGGCCTGAGCATATTCCTCACTAGCTAGCAGTGTGGCTATGCCCCAAGAAAATTTGGTTAAAGATCCCCCCTTTTTTTTTTTTTAAAGA
>NW_027708765.1:0-334 GCF_054177405.1 Leptonychotes weddellii | reverse complement strand
TGCAGACACTCCCTCCTCAGAATGACCTTTGAAGTGATGCATGGACAGTCAGTGCTGAGATAGCAAGTATGTGCAGGCCAAGAGTCTTCTATGCTTTGAAAAATAATCACTCACTGGAGGACTAAAGTTTAAACCCAATTTAAACTCTTTTAGCTTCTGAGATTCACCTCTGTACTCAGTTGAATGATGGCGCCTTAAAAGATATGTCCACCCAGAACCTATGAATGTGACCTTATTTGGAAAAAGGATCTTTGCAGATGTAATTAAGTTAAGAATCTTAAGATGAGATCATTGCAGATTATCCAAGTGGACCCGAAACTTAATGACCAATAAG
>NW_027708764.1:0-334 GCF_054177405.1 Leptonychotes weddellii | reverse complement strand
GTACAATAAGCCACTGTTGTCCATTCTTGGCCTGAACCCTTTTGATTATTGGAAACTCACCACTTCAAAGACAGTTCTGTTTGCTGGTTCATACCATACTACAAAAAGCGAGTTGCAAAAGTGTATGATCCTAATTGTGTCATGTACAGACATGATAGATACAGATACACGCAAACACACCTATAAAGGAAACTAGAAGCCAATATCAAGACATTAATGGGGATTAGTAGATCCAAATCTACCATGCTGGCTGGTACAGTGATTAGGGGGACTTCCGTGTTTCTTATTTTGATCTGTATGTTACTTATGTAAACAGGTCTTTTACAGTCATATT
>NW_027708763.1:0-334 GCF_054177405.1 Leptonychotes weddellii | reverse complement strand
GTTGTCTGCTGAGACTAGGATGTCTCATACTGTGTTGAACAGCAGTGGTGATAGTGGACATCCCTGCTATGTTCCTGACCTTAGGGGAAAAGCTCTCAGTTTTTCCCCATTTTGAATGATATTCACATGGCTTTCATGATACTGAGGTATGTACCCTCTATCCATACACTGTGAAGAGTTTTAATCAAGAAAGGATGCTATACTTTGTCAAATGCTTTTTCTACATTTGTTGAGAGGATCTTATGGTTCTTGTCCTTTCTTTTATTAATGTATTGTAACACATTGATTTGTGGATGGGTTTTTTTTTTTAAGATTTTATTTATTTATTTGGCAT
>NW_027708762.1:0-334 GCF_054177405.1 Leptonychotes weddellii | reverse complement strand
GGAGCCATTCCTGCCCCCATTTTCAAAATGAATAAACTGATGCACAGAGAGGCTTCCACAGTCTCCCAACTGATAGTGGTAGAACCAGAATTCAAAATTAAGTTGTAGGCCACCAATCCAAGGAGCTCAATTCTGGGAGGATGAGTCAGAGTTTAAGAACTAAAGGATCTGAGGCTTGAAACTTTCCTTGGGGAATATAAGACCATCTTCTGCAAGTCATCTTTACCATCTCATTCTTTAGCACTGCCAGAGAATTAAAGATATAAAATAAAACAAAACACCCACCCTTGATGAAATTACTGAATTTGTCTAGCTCATGATTAGTATTTCTGAT
>NW_027708761.1:0-334 GCF_054177405.1 Leptonychotes weddellii | reverse complement strand
TGGTAATGATATTGTCATCATTACTGCTATTGAAAAAATACATTGACGGTCTAATACCCGTGCTAAATGCTCTGCACCTGTTGCCTCATTGAGTCCTCTCTGGCAATCCTCTTAGGATCCTTAGTCTCTGGTTGGGGAAACTGAGTCTTAGGGAGGTTAATGGTATTGCTTAATGTACTACCGCTGGTAAGTTGTAGACATAAGACTCACACTTAGGTCAGGTATGACTCCAAGATCTATGCTTATAACTATCTCCCCTTTATGACCTCCAGAGGTTGCTAGATATACTTTTTACTGTGATTAAGTATTTTAATCTGATCAATAAATTTGGTCA
>NW_027708760.1:0-334 GCF_054177405.1 Leptonychotes weddellii | reverse complement strand
TGAGAATTGGATGGGCTCACCGACGGGAAGCTAAGAAGGTGGCCGTGGTGCTGGTGAGCAAGCCAAGGAGCCACCTCGTGGTCACACACAGTAGGAGCTCAGGTCCAGGAAGATCCTCCTTTTCTGTCCTGACCATGACCATGACCGCTGCACCATGCCTGGTGTTAAGTGAGGAGTGCCCCGAGGGCAGGGGTGGGAGGAGACCAGCAGGGACCCTGGGTACTCACAACCATCCCAGGGCCTAGCACGGAGGACCCTCAGGCACCCTGGGAGCCTCAACTCTGCCGGAATTGGCTGGGCCCAGTACAGAATGGAAAGGTAGGGCCCTTTGTTA
>NW_027708759.1:0-334 GCF_054177405.1 Leptonychotes weddellii | reverse complement strand
GTTAAGGGAAAGCCAAGGAGAGGAACACGTGGACCACGCTAAGTTCATAGTCAGGGAAGTAGTCAGAGAAAGCCTTTAGGAGAAGGCCAGCGAGGCCTTGAAGGCCTGATGTTTTTCCTAGGCAGTGGTCATGGTAGAGAGGCAGGAATGAACGGGCCTTGTGTAGCGGGACTCATTTGCAGAGTGCCAGGTCGGAGGGGAGTTGCTCTTCCTCTGAGCAAACAGAGGCCACCCCAGGTCTTGGCTTTGCTTTCTCCTCTCTGTTAGGTTCCTCTGATTCTTGCACCATTTCCTCTGGCTGTTCCTCTGGCTTGGCCTTGGCCAAAAGGCAGAG
>NW_027708758.1:0-5953 GCF_054177405.1 Leptonychotes weddellii | reverse complement strand
ATCCAGTCATCTGTCGATGGACATCTTGGCTCTTTCCACAGTTTGGCTATTGTGGACATTGCTGCTATAAACATCGGGGTGCACGTACCCCTTCGGATCCCTACTTTTGTATCTTTGGGGTAAATACCCAGTAGTGCAATTGAAGCTGCTAGTCTCTTAAAACCTGAGCTCAGAAACTGACATGGTACTACTTCTGCCTTATTCTACTGGTCAAATAAGTCATAGAGCCCACCTAGATTCAAGAGAACAGGAGTTATAACACCATCTCTCAATGGGAATCATGTCAAATAATTTGTGAGCATTTTTAATCTTCCACATCTGGTTGAGTGCCTCAGAAGGATTTTTCTCTGCTTCCCTCCTTCATCCCTAGTCTTTAATGAATGATTTCCATGTACTCAGTGAGGGCCCATGGGAAAGGTGTGGCACATGGGTGCAGAAATCACTTTTCCTGGGGGACCTTGTGATTCTAACCTGTCATGCCAGTCCTCACTTGATCCCTAAAAGTTTACAAAAAGTAAACTACTGGATCATGTGGCATTTCTATTTTTAACTTTTTGAGGAAACTCCATACTGTTTTTCATGGTGGTTGCACCAATTTACATTCCCATCAACAGTGCACAAGGGCTCTTTTTTCTCCACGTCCTTGCCAACACTTGTTATTTCTTGTCTTTGATTCAAGCAATTCTGACAGGTGTAAATTGGTATCCCATTGTGGTTTTGATTGGCATTTCCCTGATGATGAGTGATGTTGAGCTTCTTTTCATGTGTCTGTCGACCATATGTATGTCTTTAAAAAATGTCATTCAGGTCCTCTGACCAGTTTTTAGTAAAATTGTTTGGTTTTTTGGTGTTGAAAGTGTCCATTACTAGATGAATGGAAAATGTGGTACACACACACACACACACACACATACACACACAGAGAGGAATATTACACAGCAATTAAAAAAGGAGGAGATCTTGCATTTATAACAACATGGATGGACCTAGAGGTGTTATGACAACTGAAATAAGCCAGACTGAAAAGACAAATATCATATGATTTCACTCATATGTGGAATCTAAAAAACAAAACAAATGAATAAACAAACAAAAAGCAGAACAGGCCTACAAATACAGAATACAACTGATGTTGCCATCAGGACGGGGGTTGGGTGATGGGCAAAATGACTGAAGGAGAATGAAAGATTCAGGTCTCCAACTATGGAATGAATGAATTATGATAATGAAAGGCACAGCATAGGTAATGCAGTTGATATTGTAGCAGCATTGGTTGGTGACAGATGGTAGCTACACTTGTGGTGAGAACAGACAGCATAAGATATAGAGTTGTTGAATCTCTATGTTGTATAGCTGAAACTAATGTAATATTGTATGTCAACTATACTCAAATAAAAGAAAAAAATTCCCAAAATGTTTAGCTGATTTCTTCTTATTGGTGTGTATGTGAGATTCCTTTTATCTCTGGCAGCTCTAGTAGCAATGAAAAAAGTCATGGCTGTCTTCTCTCCCAGGAATGGTTTGCCAATTTCTGGAATTTAGTGTATTTAGATCAATTTGCATCCTTGACTGCCTGGTGCTTTTTTAAGCTATAATTTTGTAGCTTATCTGTCTTATTCTCATTGTTTGATTGATAGTACTGTCCTCATAACTTCCTACATTCTAACCAGAAGCAGAAATATCCCCCCATATCTTGATTTGATTATAGAATTCCCATTTTTTTCCTTTCTGATTTGCACTAGAAGTTTTTAAGTCCTTAAGTTTCCTTCAATATAAAGCTATGAAAATATCCCATAATAATTACTGTATTCTTGGTATCATTTTTCTTTTCTATTGGATTAGTGATACAGGTGAGAGGAATGAGCCCTTTAACTAGTTAAGGGGGACCTCTCTAACATTTTAATTTTATTTTTATTTGTACTTACAAAACACATTATATGTCTTTTTCAAAATTTTAGTTCTTCTGCATAACTACATAACTGATGCTGATCTGGGGTTTTTCTTTGAAATAAAACTAAAATTATTTTTGCAGTTTCACTGTGAATCCAGAATCACAGTTTGTCTTTTAAGTCATCCCCTTTATGAAAGATCGCTTCTCACCTATCTCTTTCTCATAAGTATTCATTTACTTATAATCTCATTTGTGATCATGATAAAAATTGGAATGCTGACAAAGACAGGACCTTACAGAATTTTAGGATAGGTATAAAAAAATACATATTTTCCTAAAACTTGTTTACGGGTTGAAAAATATTGGTAGAATACTTCCTAGGGTTTTTGATGCTTCCTTTCACCAGTGGATATGTATAAAAACAATTTGCATGGGGGGTACCTGAGGGGGCACAGTCAATTAAACAGCCGGCTCTTGATTTTGGCTTAGGTCATGATCTCACGGTCCTAGAATGGAGCCCTGCATCGGGCTCTTTGCTCAGCAGGGAGTCTGCTTCAGGATTCTCTCTCTCCCTCTGCCCCTCCCCGTGCTTGCTCTCTCTCTCTCTCTAAAATAAATAAATAAATCTTAAAAAAAAACCAATTTGCATGGTTGAAGTATATTGTGGCATGTGATTTCATTTTCTTTTCAAATTATGAATAGAGGATCAGGGATTGTTTCTGCCTATTCTCTGTCCTCCATATTGCTTGAAGTAACTTTGCAGATTGGAGGTGACTTTTGCTACATCATGATTAAAATGTAGAATAACATTTCTATACTTATATTTGCAAACTGAGTTAAGAAAAGAAAGTTTAAAAGAAACATGATTCATGATTTCAAATGAAAATGGTTTATCCCTATAATAATCTTTTTTTGAAAATAACCTACCACAATATAGAAATACTTCAGAAATAATCCTTCCAACTTCTCTTCTCTCTGCCAACAAAGGGTCCCTCTATATGTGCTAAAGTTTCCAAACAAGACTTCCCCATGAGTAGCCAAGGAGAGAAATACACAGTCATGCCAACATCTGGTTCAGTGCTGAAGAAACAACAGAAAACCTCACCTCTTACTAATGAGTGATGCTGGTGACTTTAGCCTTACTACTATGGTTGGTGTTGAAGGACTGAAGGCAGGCCAAGTCCTTGTTCACAGAAGTCTCTTTCAAAAGAGAGCTACTAGCATATTCCATTTCAAGCAGATGCCAAATATACAGCATTTGTATTTTGTCCCAAGCTGAATAGGAACTTATAAGTTATCCCCTGTGTTGATGTTTGAAGAAAAGTTATGCCTGTGGAAGAATCTGAGGGATATAAAGTCTGCCTTCACTGGGACTATTTTTGCAATTCTGTTTTGCAGTAAGGACTATCATCTGTGAGAAGCACTTGCAAATTACTAAATTAATTTCACTGTAGAAGTAGCTATTATAATTAGCCACACACTTTCCCTAAAATCTTCCTTCAAGACATGGATACGTGTATAGGTGGTGTGTGTATGTACCTATATAAGGTTGAGAGGCACTGAGTTATGGGAATGGTTGGGATTGTGAAAAGCAGCTAACAGGAAGAAACAGAACGGGCCATCACAGTTCTGTAGTAACACTCTGCCTGTGCCTGGTATTTAGCTCTCAGTCCCAAATTCTACTCATCTTTCATTCAAGTACAGCTCAAGATCCACCTCAAATGTGAACCCTTCCCTTTTGGCCATTGCCCACTCTGATGTCTGAATTCCTAAAACACATTTACATTCCATACTCATTTTAGCATTTAATACATACCACTAAGAATTGTCAGTTGTTTTGTTTTTCTTTTTGTTTTTTTCAGTTCCACTTGTTTATTTTTGCTTTTGTTGCCTTTGCTTCTGGCATCAAATCCAAAAAATCATCGGTAAGACTGATGTCAAGGAGTTTACCACCCATGTTTTCTTCCAGGAGTTTTATGGCTTCAGGTCTTATGTTCAAGTCTTTAATTCATTTTGAGCTGATTTGGGTGTATGGTGTAAGATAAGGATCCAGTTTCATTCTTTGGCATGTTTCTAAAATGTGCTTCAAGACTGTAGTTTTTGTTTTCCCTCAGATAATTCTAATCTTAGAAGTACTTGCTTTTTTTTTTTCCTTCCATGATTCCATGATGAAAAGGATAAAAAGAAAGGCTATATAAACATAGCCAAGCCTGGACCTAGACCCGTGGGTGTCTCCAGACTAATAATTTGGTACCATTTCAAAGTGAATTTTAAAATATTATTCAAGATTTATTTAAAGGGGCAGGGAGACTCTGACTTCCTATTAATAAAACTGTATACAGAAATAAATTCATTTACTGACTCACTTTGCTCCCCCGAACAGAGCCAGAAGTCTGAAAAAAATAGCGGACAAAAATTTCCTGCTTTCCTACATCTCTTATTCTCTCCTCTTTCCTTTTGTGATTATTCAAATCAGACAACTTGTTGGCAAGCTTATTAAAGATTTAGATAATGAAGGAAATTCCTCAATCCTGTGAACAGCTTTGTGCTCTGCAGTTGTTTTATCTTGCTTTCAGCTTCCAGCTTTGCTGTTTTTTGGCTGGCTGCAAATTGCATATGTGTGTTGCAAAATTCTTCAAGAGAGACCTGTCCATGCTGGTGAGCACTCTTTCCATACTGTGCTTCTGCTGGATTTGTACAAATCTGTATTTCTGTAGTTACAAAAAAAGCCACTTGAGAAAATCTGGCTCAGCAATCACTTCATTTCTAACTTATTCCATGGATATTTTAATGCCCCCAGGTCAGTGTTTTGGGCAGCAGTCTTGTCTGCCTACCCCTCAGTCAGATTCTGTCCCCATGATTTATCAGTCTTCTTCCCAGGGAATACTTTCTTCCAAAACCAGTCACCCTGGCTGCTATATTATACATTTAACTTGCCTTTTTAAAACACGGCTTTTTATTTTATTTTCCTCTTTATTAATTTTTGATCTATGAGAGGCAAAGGAGATCACTGTAAAAAGCACACATTTAGGAATCAGATGTGGCAGCACATTCTGAATTTGACACTGTCTACCCCTGAGAATCTTGACAAATCATTTAGCCTCCTTGACCCCAGCTTTTATCATTTGTAAATTAGAGATAAAAATATCCCCCTTGCAGAGTAGTTAGGAATTTCAGCAGAACCTGCTCTCCCTGACGCTTTTGTGAATGATAGCTCATTTTATTGCTAACAGACACTATGAAATTTTTAGTTCAGCCTTCAACACACACTGAGTTATACAAAGAGGATTGAAGTCATTAGAAGCTCAAACAATATTGTTTGGAAAATCACCATTATCTAGATCTCATATATATTAATAAATTCCTGTATTTCACAAAAAATTATATTGGGTTCCTTTAGACGTCAGACATTTTAATTTTTACCAAAGCTTAGATTTAAAAAAACATACCTAATGTAACATGATGAGTTTCTGGAAGTATTTGTGTATGTGTGTGTGCACATGTGTGGGTAAAATATGCATTCAAGATTGACTGTATAAAAAATGGAAAGCTGGAAGTAAGCATCCCCTTCTCTTCTATTAGGCTGACCTTCACAGGTAACTACTATTAATAGCTTCTTGTTCATTATTCAAAATTTTTCATACATATCACTTTATTCATTGAATATTTACTGAGTACCTATTATATAGCAGGCATTCTTGTAGTTTCTTGGGATGCATTAAGGGAAAATAAAAAACAAAACCCAAAATACATCTTTCTTTTCTTTCATCCCTTACGTGTGTGTGTGTGTGTGTGTGTGTGTATGCAAAACATTTGTCCTTTCTTTACTGAGGTATAATTTATATATAGTGTAATGCACATATCATAATTTCAATGAGTTCTGATAAATAGACACTTCTGTGTATCCTCACAAATGAACCAAGATATAAAATATTTCCACCCCAGAAAATTCCATCATGCCTCTTCTAGTCAGTCCATGCTTCAACCCCACATCACAGGCCACTGTCTTCTGATTTCTTTTTTTTTTTTTTTAATTTTATTTATTTATTTATTTATTTATTT
>NW_027708757.1:0-334 GCF_054177405.1 Leptonychotes weddellii | reverse complement strand
TGATCCTGGAGTCCCGGGATCGAGTCCCGCATCGGGCTCCCTGCTCGGCGGGGAGTCTGCTTCTCCCTCTGACCCTCCTCCCTCTCATGCTGTCTCTCATTCTCTCTGTCTCAAATAAATAAATAAAATCTTTAGAAAAAAAAAAAAAAGAAACAACGAATGCCAGGAATAAATGGGATAACATCTTTAAAAAAAAAAAGAATTATTTCAACATCCTATATGTGATGGTAGTTGAATCTCTAAGTGAGTTAAAATTCATAGAACTATGTGACAAAAAAGATAATTTTATTGTATGATAATATAAAAAGATTAAATCTTAGAAAAAAATAATAGG
>NW_027708756.1:0-334 GCF_054177405.1 Leptonychotes weddellii | reverse complement strand
TTATTTATTTGACGGGGAGAGACACAGCGAAAGCAGGAACACAAGCAGGGGGAATGGGAGAGGGAGAAGCAGGCTTCCCGTGGAGCAGGGAGCCGGATGCGGGGCTCGATCCCAGGATCCTGGGATCATGACCTGAGCCGAAGGCAGACGCTTAAGGACTGAGCCACCCAGGCGCCCCTTTTCTTAGTATTTCTAAAAGCAAACCATTTTACTCCAATACCATTAACGTATGCATAATTCCCTAGCAATGTCCTGATTTCAAAACTGTGAGAAAAAGGAAGTAACTTTGAACCTATTTACTTCACACAGAGGAAACTTGCAACCTAAGTTCTTT
>NW_027708755.1:0-334 GCF_054177405.1 Leptonychotes weddellii | reverse complement strand
CTAGAAAGATACCCAAGAAACTGTTAATAAGGAGACTGAGTTGGGGATATGAGCTGAATTGGAGTGAACTGAGGAGGGAGAAGCTTGTTTTTTATGTTATACCTTTCTGGAATGGTTAAATTTTATCATATGCCTATAGTACATACATTTAGAAAAAAAATACATACACGTGTATATATGTATGTGTGTGTGTGTGTGTGTATGGAAGGGTATATGCTGACATAAACTAGCTCCAGGTTTCAGCCATAACCATCCCTCTGTGCTCTGTGCTCTAGATCTGGAATAACCCATTCATCAGCTGGGATCCAGAAGAATGTGGTGCCATCAGTAAACT
>NW_027708754.1:0-334 GCF_054177405.1 Leptonychotes weddellii | reverse complement strand
TGGTAATGATATTGTCATCATTACTGCTATTGAAAAAATACATTGACGGTCTAATACCCGTGCTAAATGCTCTGCACCTGTTGCCTCATTGAGTCCTCTCTGGCAATCCTCTTAGGATCCTTAGTCTCTGGTTGAGGAAACTGAGTCTTAGGGAGGTTAATGGTATTGCTTAATGTACTACCGCTGGTAAGTTGTAGACATAAGACTCACACTTAGGTCAGGTATGACTCCAAGATCTATGCTTATAACTATCTCCCCTTTATGACCTCCAGAGGTTGCTAGATATACTTTTTACTGTGATTAAGTATTTTAATCTGATCAATAAATTTGGTCA
>NW_027708753.1:0-334 GCF_054177405.1 Leptonychotes weddellii | reverse complement strand
TTAAAGGCAAAATTCTCCCTTTGTTTGCCAAATGGGCACAATTTTCTTCCATTTTACTCACCACAGTGGAAGCATATTATGTAAAAAGTGGAGTTGTGTCCTGTTCATCTGGGCATTTGATAGTCTACGAAAAGATGCCTCCCTGCAGTATTGCTGTGTCCCCAGGCTTTCAGCATTGAGCTGCTTGGTGACGGTCCTCACGGGTCAGGCTGTGTGTGTGAGGGCCGCCTGGTCCATCGCATGCAGCTTATAGTTCTGGAATTAGAGGGCTCTCTTTGAATTTCCAATGTTTCCCCTCAAGTGTAAGGCACTAATGAACGCTTTTTTTTTTTTT
>NW_027708752.1:0-334 GCF_054177405.1 Leptonychotes weddellii | reverse complement strand
GATAAGTAATAGAGCTCCCCAAAGGGGTAATTTTAATGCAATGGAGTTAACTTTCTAGTACACAAACCTATTTTCTAATTTTACAAACCAACAATTTAATTTTCTGGTCATTAAAAAAAGGAAATTTTAGAGTCTTTACTAATTGTTTAATAATAGTTTTGGCAAAATTAGAATACCATTTCTTCTTTTTTTTTTTTTTAAAGATTTTATTTATTTATTTGAGACAGAGAGAATGAGAGAGAGAGAGCACATGAGAGGGGGGAGGGTCAGAGGCAGAAGCAGGCTCCCTGCCGAGCAGGGAGCCCGATGCGGGACTCGATCCAGGGACTCCAGG
>NW_027708751.1:0-334 GCF_054177405.1 Leptonychotes weddellii | reverse complement strand
TGAGAGACTTTTCTTTATACTTTTCTTGGTCCAGCTATTATATAGCTCCTGCATTTCTTTGATTCACTCATCTAGTAGCATGTCAGAAAAGGAAACAGGTTTGGCATGGCTTATTTTTAACAAATCCATGGCAGGTTTTTTTTTTTTTTTTTAATTTAAGTGCTCACAAACCATCTGTTTAGTAACCTGTTCTAGAATTTTGTTGAAGAATAATGTCAAGATCACTGATCTTCATTTTCTAGAATCCTTTTACCTTAAAAAAATAAAATAGCACTTGCCCTTCTTACGTATTATGCCTGCTCTCCTGTTGTTTGTAACTCTTATGGGTTATCAG
>NW_027708750.1:0-334 GCF_054177405.1 Leptonychotes weddellii | reverse complement strand
GGCCAACAGACACCCTGCAGTGGGTCACAATAGGCAAGTAGCACCTAGAAAATCCAAGTCCTCGTTCGGTTTTGGGATGGGCATCGGGGAATATTGCTTTGACATATTTCTAGCAGGTCAATGGTCTTCTTCCTAAGAATCAGAGCTGTTAGTCCGTGAAAGCATGGATTCTGACTTTGAAAGATGCCTTGAAAGGCATTTAATTCTTGCCTTCAAATTGCATCTCCAGTTCCCGACCTAAGACCTCAGACAGCACACACCCGTGTTCTCCAGATCCACGGCCTTTCTGCCATTGCTTTCAGAAAACATGCTCCCTTGGATTGAATTGAAAATG
>NW_027708749.1:0-334 GCF_054177405.1 Leptonychotes weddellii | reverse complement strand
TGTCTTAATGCTTCTTTAACTCTTGTCGCTAGGGGCGCCTGGGTGGCTCAGTCGTTAAGCGTCTGCCTTCAGCTCAGGTCATGATTCCCAGGTCCTGGGATCGAGCCCCACATCCGGCTCCCAGCTCAGCAGGGAGTCTGCTTCTCCCTCTCCCTCCCCCCTGCTTGTGCTCTCTCTGTCTCTGTCTGTCTCTCTCTCAGATGAATAAATAAAATCTTTAAAAACAAAACTCTTGTCGCTAGCAAGGGCCTGAGCATATTCCTCACTAGCTAGCAGTGTGGCTATGCCCCAAGAAAATTTGGTTAAAGATCCCCCCTTTTTTTTTTTTTAAAGA
>NW_027708748.1:0-334 GCF_054177405.1 Leptonychotes weddellii | reverse complement strand
TTTTTTAAAGATTTTATTTATTTATTTGAGAGAGAGAGAATGAGAGAGAGCGAGTACATGAGAGGGGGGAGGGTCAGAGGGAGAAGCAGACTCCCTGCCGAGCAGGGAGCCCGATGCGGGACTCGATCCAGGGACTCCAGGATCATGACCTGAGCCGAAGGCAGTCGCTTAACCAACTGAGCCACCCAGGCGCCCCATATTTCATAGACTCTTAAGTTGCCATGAACTGTAAGAGGTACTGTTATTTTATGAACTACCAAGAAAGGGAAAATGCCCAAGGTAGAGAGTCTAATAAGAGACACCCCCCCGCACACACACACCATGGGGCTAGGAT
>NW_027708747.1:0-5953 GCF_054177405.1 Leptonychotes weddellii | reverse complement strand
AAATGTGTTTTCATATTCACTTGTTTCAAGGTATTCTTTAATTTTCTCTTTAATTTTTGTTGTTGTTGTTGTTGAACCATTGGCTGTTTAGTAGAATGTTATTTAGTCTCCATGTGTTGGTATTTTTTCTTTTTTTTCTTATAATTATTTTCTAATTTCATTGAGAACTTGATATGATCTCAATCTTAAATTTATTGAGATTTTTCTTGTGGCCTAACCTAACAGGAGATCTATCCTGGGGAATGTTCTATGTGTACTGGAAAAAAAATGTATTTTGCTATTTGGGGATATAATGTTCTGTATGTATCTGTTAATTCCATGTCATCTTGTGCATCCTTCAAAGCCACTGTTTTCTTCTTGATTTTCTGCTTGGATCTCTCCGATGATGTATGCAGGGTGTCAGAGTCCCCTTCTATTATTGTATTACTGTTAACTTCTCCCTTTGTGTCTGTTAATATTTGTTTTATGTATTTTGGTGCTCCTATGTTGGGTGCATAGATAATTACAATTGTTATATCCTCTTGTTGGATTGATACCTTTATTATTATATAATGTCTTTTCTGTCTCTTGTTACAGTCTTTATTTTAAAGTCTATTTTGTCTGAAAGAAGTATTACTACTTCAGCTTTCCTCTTGTTTCTATTCACATGGAAAGTATTTTGTCATCCCTATATGTAGTCTTGGGTATTAGGCAGACCAGCCAAGGGAAAAGCCAAGCTATTCTATGTCCCACTTGTGCAGCCTGTAAAGGAATATTGTCCAGTGACTAGGCAAACATTTTATCATAACAATTAGTCTTGTACTGATTTATAACATCCCTAGAAGGCTTGAAGATGCATTTGTGGAATCAAACCATGGTGTTTGATTATAGTATTTTTTGGTATGTCACCTAGGAAGGATTCAGTGACATTTTTACTTTCAATACAAAGGGAAATTTTTCCCTGCAGTAGACTTACCTGAGTAAAGAATATATTTTGAGCTTCAGTGGAGGTTTCCCAATGTCAAATTACTCTACCATAGGAGAAAATAGACTGATTTTATTCTCTTGCTGGTCGATACCACTCCGTTTTTTACACCCATTGTCCAGGACAGGTCCACCAGATACTTGCACTGGCAGGAACAAAAACTCCTTCGGGTTCTTTTGCATTATCTAGATGTTGACATAACCAGCAATCAGATAGATTAGTTAAGGTGGCCAGGGTTTGGAAGACTGGTGTGAGTGGCTGTTTAGGTTGTGCTAGAATTGTTGAAAAAGCAGTAAGAGTTAGTTAAATAAGACATAGTTTGAAAGGGAGCCCATAGTTGAAGAACGGGGAAGAATATGTTAAGACAAGCAATCTCTCACCAATCTTCATGTAAATGGAAAAGAAAGGGTTTTATTTAAATTTCTGGGTCAAAGAATTTGCCAGGTCAGGGAGAGAGGAGGTTTTAAGAGAAGATAAGTGGAGACAAAATTCTTGATTCAAGATCTTGGACAAAGCTGCCTATTTCATAATGTCATTCACTCCAGGAGCCTGAGTAGGCTCTGAAAATCCTCAATTTGAGGTCACTCATAGAGATGGCCTTCTGTTTGTCAGGGGAGTGATGATCTGGATCTAGCTTAGTGTGTTTCATGTCAATGCAAGAAGAATTTTATTTTGATGACAATGTAGATGGTTAACAGTACTTCCTAGGGCCTCTCCCACTGTGACAATGCACATTTTCTTGTAAAAACTTTGATGCATACTCCATCTCCTGTGCTTAGAACTCAGGCAGCTGTAAGCCGCACAGGCACTGAGGACAAACTCTCTCCATGCCCAAGGTTGATCCTAGGTGGGCTCTTGCCTTGCAGATGGGCTAGCCCCAAACCTACTACAAAGAGCTGGTGCTGAGCCCTGGGGAAGAAAAGTGCAAAGTTGTTACCATGCCTGGATGAGAACCCTTCTGGTGGTTCCATGTGGTATTTGTGCCTCATGTAGCCAGTGATGAGCTCAGCTGCCTGCCCACCCCTGGCCTTGGAGTGCTACTCTTACCTTTCCATTCCAGCTGCCAGGAGTAACAGAGCTCTGGGCAGGCAAAGCTTGAGGGGACATGAGGCAAGCACAGCCCACCTAGGCTGGCCAAGTACCCTCCCTGCTGCAAGGGGCCTAAGACCTGAGCCACATTCCATTTTTTTAATATTTTCTATGTCTTATTTGAAGCTCTCACTATGTTCATTCTTTTCCCAACTTTGGTGAGCATTTTATGACCATTAAACTCTTAATCAGGTACATTGCTTATCTCTATTTTGTTTAGTTCTTTTTATGAGGTTTTGTTCTGTTCCTTCATTTTGAACATGTGTTCCTATGTCTCCTCATTTTGCCTGATTCTTTTTGTTTGTTTCTATGTATAGGTGGTTCACCTAGGTCTACTAGTCCATAAGGAGTTTCCCCAAAGCACAACTCTTCTGATCATCAGAACTAGGTCCTCCAGGGCTATCTCTGTGTAGTCTGCATACACCCTCCTTGTGTCTGGGCCATGAGTGCTGTGGGCATGCTGGTGGGATGGTATAGAACCCTGGCCTGGCTGGCTGCAATGCCCGTCCATCACTGCTGTGGGCAGGTGGTGGGTGGGGCTGGCCCTTCAGGTGGCTGGATCAGAGGCCAAGCTGCAGCTGTTGTGTGCATGCAGGTGGGCAAAACTCATTGCCAGTGTGACTGGATGTTAGGCCCAGCCAGGTATGTTGTGGCTGTGCTGGTGGGTAGGAGACACTTTGTTGGGGTGCAGTCCTGGTAGAGGCCATCCTCTTGATATGGTGGGGTGAGAGCCCCTTTGGAGGGGTACCTCTTTGGATGACCCATTTGGGCAGGGCAGATCTGAGAGGGACACTATGGCAGGATGAGTGTTGCTACTAGGGTAGATAGAGAATGTCAAGACTGGCACCTGCCAGCATCAGGACAGCTAGGAAGAAAGAAAGCAAGAAAAATGGCTCCCACCAAGCACTTTTTTTTCCTGGACAAAGTTCCTACAGACTCTGGCCCTCAGACACCCTTAGCCCAGGTGCTTTTTTCCCCCCATTTTTTATTATAGTAAAATATACATAACATAAAATCTGATATTTTAGCTACTTTTAAGTGTATAGTTTAGTGGTATTAAGTACTTACATATTGTTCTGTAACCATTATCATCATCCATCTCCAGAACTCCTTATCTTGCAAAACTGAGACCATACCTATTAAATATTAACTCCTCTGATCTTCTCCTCCCAGCCCCTGGCTACCTCCATTCTACTTTCTGTCTGTATGATTTTAAACTTCCACCTCTGTGCTGTATCTTGGAGGTTCTGAGTTTATATGTGGACCCTTTAAGAGCAGTCTCAGTTTCTTTTAGCCCTCCAGCTCTCCCAGAGTTAAGTTCTACTGATTTTTAAGGCCAGACATTATGGAGGCACGTCTTCCCGGTGAAGGTGCCCAGGCCAGGGGTTGCTAGATAATGTGGCTTAAACCCCTTTTTCTCAGAGAGGACATCTGCACTGTTTGATATCCCTCCTACTTGTGGATTGCTTCACTGGGCAGTCTAAGGTCCAACCAGATCCTTTCTCTGACGCTTCTGTCCTTCTTGTTGTGGATTTCTCTTTATATCTTTTGCTTTAGATTAGCTGTTACATTAGCTTTCACATTGTTTTCAGAGAGAATTCTATATGTAGTTTCAGCCTCAGTGTGTCTGTGGAAGTAAGTGAGTGTGAGTGAGTGATCTTCCTGCTCTGCCATTTTGTTTGAGCTGCATTATTCTTTAAATGTTTGGAGACATTCACCATTAAAGACATCTAATTCTGGGCTTTTCATCATTGGTTCATTTTTGATTACTGAATCTCCTTACTAGTAATTGGTTAATCCAGATTTTCTATTGCTTCCTGAGTCAGTCTTGGTAATTTGTATGTTTCTAAGAATCTTTTCCATTTCTTCTAGGTTATCCAGTTTTGGGGTGTACAGTTGTTCATAGTAGTCTCTTATTATACTTTGTTTTCTGTTGTATCAGTTGCAATGTTTCCTTTTTCACTTATATTTTATTGATTTAGGTCTTATGGCTTTTTTCCTTGGTTAGTCAAGCTAAAAGATTTGTCACTTGTCTTTATCTTTCAAAGAACCAAATTTAAGTTTAGTTAATATTTACTACAGTTTTCCTTTTCTCTGTTTAATTTATTCCTGCCCTAATCTTTATTATTTCCTTCCTTCTGCTAACTTTGGGCTCAGTTTGTTTTTTTCTGGTTCCTTAAGTCATAGTGTTAGGTTGTTTGGGGTATTTCTTATTGCTTAATGTAGGCATTTATTACTATGAACTTCCCTCTTAGAACTGCTTTTGCTACATCCCATCAGTTTTAGTAAGTTTCCATTTTTGTTTTTCTCAAGATATTTTTCTATTTCCCCTTTAATACCTCTTTGATCCATTGGTTGTTAATGAGAGTGTTGTTTAATTTCCATGCGTTCATCTGTTTTTGTTTTCCTGTTGCTATTAATTCTAGTTTTTACCATTGCAGTCAGAGAGGATGCTTGGTATGATTTCAATCTTTCTGAATTTGCTAAGACTTGTTTTGAGGCCTAACATATGATCTAGGTCTATGCTAGAAAATGTTCCATGTGAAGTTAAGAAGAATGTATATTCTGCTATTGTGGAATAGAATGTTTTCTTTATCTGTTAGGTCATTTGGTCTATAGTTTTGATCAAATTCACTGTTTTCTTATTCATTCTCTGTCTGGATGATCTATCCATTGTTGAGAGTGGAGTATTAAAGTCTCCGACTAACATAACATAATAAAATTAAATTAAAAAAAATAAAGTCTCCAACTATATTATTGTATTGTTGTTTATATCTTTTAGCTCTGTTAGTTTTTGCTTGATGTATTTAGGTGCTCTGATATTGGGCACATAAATATTTACAACTGTTGTATCTTGATGGAGTGATCCCTTTATCATTATATATTGACTTTTCTTGTGTCCTTCTACTATTTTTAGCTTAAAGTGTATTTTGTCTAATACAAGTTTAGCTCTCTCTGCATTTGGGCTTTCGTTGTTGTTGTTGTTGTTACTGTATGCTTGTAATATCTTTCTATTTCTTCATGCTTGGCCTATGTCTGTCTTTAAGACCGAAGTGAATTTCTTGTATGCAGCGTATCATTGGATTTTTTAAAAATCTATTCAGCCATTCAATATCTTTTGATTGGATAATATAAATCCATTTATATTGAAAGCAATTATTGATAGTTAAGAACTTACTAATACCATGCTGTTACCTGTTTTCTGGTTGTTTCAAGGTTCATTGTACCTTGTTTCTTATCCTGACATCTTTTTTGTGATTTGGTATCTTGTGGTATCAATATGCTTTGATTTCTTTATAATTTTTTTTTGTAATTGCTAAAGGGCTTACGCTTATGTTACATAAAATATTTTTAAATTATAATACCTATTTTAAACTAATAACTTTAACAGAAGGCCACTTCTTTACACTTTTACTCCCCTGCACATTTTAGGTTATTGATGTTACTATTTTAATGGAATTTTTACATTGTGCAACTTATAATGGATTATTGTGGTTATTGTCACTTTTACTATGTTTTTTAACTTTTATTTATTTTTTATTAAGTTCAATTAGCCAATGTATAGTACATCATTAGTTTTGATGTAGTGTTCAGTGATTCATCAGTTTCATATAACACCCAGTGCTCATCAGATCATGTGCCCTCCTTAATGCCCATCACTCAGTTACCCCATCCTCCCCCCTCCCTCTGTAACCCTCAATTTGGTTCCCAGAGTCCAGAGTCTCTCATGGTTTGTCTCCCTCTCTGATTTCTTCCCATTCAGGTTACCCTCCCTTCCCCTATGGTCCTCTGCCCTATTCCTTATATTCCACATATAAGTGAAACCATATGATAATTATCTTTCTCTGCTTGACTTATTTCACTTAGCATAATACCCTCCAGTTCCATCCACATCAATGT